>NW_026087998.1:0-177940 GCF_022539395.1 Myiozetetes cayanensis
AGGGAGTGGAGGCGGGGGAAGGGAAAGGAAGGGAAAAAACCAGCGGTCAAACAGAAAGTTCTCCCAATGGAAGAAAACTCACGATCTTCAACTAGTTAGAATCCACCTCAGGCAAAAACTGCAGCTGGGAATGACTCAGGGAAAAAAGAGACAACAGCGAGCTTCTCCGACGATGACGTGTCCTGCCGTCCCCAGCCCCAGCCACACACCGGCACACACCCCAACCCCAACCACACCCCACAACCCACCAAAATTCCCTCTTCCCCCCCTTTGCCCTGGAGACAAGAGAAAAAAGTAGACTTTAGCTCCTTCATCTGCCAGTTTCCTAGGAGACTAATCTCTCGACCATTAGTGGACCGACCAATTCTTTTGTTCACCTGATAGCTACCTGATGGCCTATACACAGGGCACACACGGCAGGGGGAAGGGGAAGAAAAATTCCTTGCTAAAATCGGAACTATGACAAGGGATTTCAGGGCCTTGGGGTGATTGGTTGAAGGATAGGGAGCACAGATAGTGTTTTTCTCAATACTTCCAGTATCAGGAAAGAATATTGAAAGGAACAGGTAGACCCATCAGATCAACACATGTCTCCAAGGCTGGTATCATTGGCAGAATTTGGGGGTTTTTGACCATGGTATAGTCTATACAACACCATGTCTACTGACACCTGATGGGATGCACCTTTCTCAGAGGGGAAAAAGGGTTTTCGTACAGGAATTAGCAGGTCTGACTGATAAAGTTTTAAACTAGACTATGAGGGGGAAAGGAACAAAACCACGCTTGCCAGTGATAAGCAATGGGATGACACATCAAAACTGGACAGACTGAGTGCTAATGAGATTCTTCAATCTGTTCCACAAACCATTGGTACAATGAACTGCACTTCAAATGTTTTGATACTAATGCACACAGCATGAGTGTCTCAGTTTAATGAGACAGAAGTGTTTACTAGGGAGGGTGAGTTATGAGGAAGACCAAGCTCCTCTGTCTAAGCAAATGTAAATCCAAAATTAAGAGGTTCTAGTAGAGGAAATGTGGAGAAAGAAAAAATAACAGTCCTTTATTAAAGAATATATGTGTATAGGTAACACAACAAAAGGAAAAAAAAACCCAAACAACAATCCTGCACCCAAATTCCCACCAAAAAACAGTTAAATACTTTTCACCTTTTGGCACAAATCTAACTATGACCAGCAGGGGGCGCTGTTGGATCTCTGGTGGAACAAAGACTGCAGTTGCTTTCCGATGGTACACAGGGGGTGATGTTGGATCTCTGGAGGAGTGGAGGCTGCAATTGCTCTATAGTGGTTGGCAGGACTATGGCACAAACTTCCGGGAGCTCAGATGCAGTGTGCAAAGCCTGGAGAGGGGGCGACCACGCAGGTTGGTCTGCCATCCAAGGAGCAAAGGGTGGAACTGTCTGTACAAAAGGCCTCTGGGCACCTGTTGGCTCCTAAGACCCCACTGCAAACTCGGGAGGCACCACCCCCAGAGACTGCAGCATGCAGAGGAAAACTGAGGAGAGAGGGCTCAAGGGAAACGTCTGGCCAAGATGGAACTTACTTCTCCGATGAAATCTGAGGCAAGTCCAGGCAGTGGACAGAACAGGGCATGAGGGGACAGATGCAAGCTGGGGCCAAAAAGCATCCAGGTGACCTTGCAGAGAGCAAGCAAACCCCGACCCCTGGAGCTTTCCTCTTCCCCCTAACCCACATCCCCAATTCCACCCCAAAACCCAGTCCGTCCCACTTCCCCTCAGGGAAAACAAAACCAAACCTCAGTTCTCCCTACACCCCACCCCTGAGTTTGGCTAGAGGGAAACAAAAGAGTCCTGCTTCTTGCTGAGAGGAGGCATTTAGCATATCAATAAGACAGTCAATAAGGTCTGAGCTGTTGCCTAAATGGCTGTGGGGAAAAAAAGACTCCAAGCCAAATTAGGTAGGAGATAAGATAAGGATACAAAAGATTTAATGAGCCCCCAGGCTTTCTGGAATACCCCCAGCGCACACTCCCGAAATACAGATGTCCACAGTTTTTATAATGATTTTCGCCCAATCCCCGTCCTGCCACCACCCAGGTTCTGACTCCGCCACGCCTCTTGGGAATTGGGTCTGGGGGTGTTTTGGGACCCCCTCTTCTTCATCTTCATCTTCCTCAGAGCACGTAATGTCCTTGGAGGCCTTCCAGAATTCTAGGCCTGAAGGTTGTTGGGTCTACGGTTGTATCTTGTTCCATAGGGTTAGGGTGTTCTTCTACAATTCTACCTTGAAAAAGAGACTAAACAGGCTGTGGAATTTAGGGAATTGATAGGGGAATGGGTAACAGGGGTTTGAGCTGGTGTGTTAAGGGTAAAGGGATAATATGCTGCTACTCTAAAATCTACATTTACTACATAACTACTTCTAAGGTCTACAAAAATTAAAAAAATTAAAACATCAAAACTCCAAGGTATCAGTCCCCCCTTTAGAGACTGGACAAAACTCAAAAATTTTGTCCAATCTCTACTACTTACATCTAATCATTTTCCAAAAAGATGACCAACATCTACAACATTGGTTCATGCAATAAGCTAATACATAAACACTATGTACATTACCAATAGAAACAGTTGTTTAATCGAGGTCCAGTTCGGTAACCATGAAGTAAGTTTGTGGAGAGTGTCTCCCAAACCCAGTGAGACATTGTCCAGAGATACCTGATGTAGAATTTTGGTTTGGTTCCGAATTGCAGCCAAATCCATAGTGCAAATTTAGCACTCACTTTCATGGAGAATATCAGGTGCATTTTCCTAAAGCCAAATGTAAATTAGGCTCCAAACTTAATTAATAGTTACCGACTGTACAGATAACATGCACAGCAGGAACAGTCATCTCATCTTCTTCCTCTGAGTAGGGGTGTCCAATCCTATGGGCCTGGAAAACTCGATGAATTTTTGGAGCTTCTGTAAAGTAGAGCCGGTGTTGTTCCTGGTTTGAGCATGATGCTTACGGGTTCTGCTCGCTTGGACTTCCCAGGATATTCATTAGTCCACATTAAAGGGGTCACAGCATTCTCAGCCTCTGCGGGGATCTCTCCGTGGTTCTCCTGTATGAAAAAGTTAGCTGCCTCGATATATTTAGTGTCAGGGATGATAACTTTTATTTCCCCCCCCCCCACAGAATTTAATTTCAGCCTCCAGTTTTTCTAATAAATCTCTACCCAATAAAGGCATGGGAGAATTTGGCATATAGAGGAATTGATGAGTTACCCAGTGTTTCCCTAATTTAAATTTCAAAGGTTTGAAGAAAGGTTAGGTTTCATTTACCCCTGTGGCACCAACCACAGTTACAGTATCTTGACTCAGTTTCCTTTTCAAGGTGTTTAACACGGAATATGCAATATTTGTATTAACTAAAAATTCTACATCTTCTCTCTGTCTTTGGTCTTACTACAAGTGGTTTCTCTTCCCTCTTCCTCAAGCTATCATTTGATTCATCCTCAGAAACTTCTGTGCTTGTATCAGTAAACTTTAATCTGCTCTTCCACCGATGCTGTAATTCTAAACCCTGGTTCCCCCCTTCCCTCGTAGGATAGGGTGGTGCCAAAGGGATGGGGGTGGGTTCGTCTCCGCCCCTCATGGCAGAGCTGGAGGGTCCCGTGTCAGCCGGGGTAGGGACCCCGGCTGCAGACACCGCCCCCGCTCCTCCTCCCGCAACCTTGAGGTTTGAGCCTCCTGTTCCCACAGCAACTGAGCCCGTGCTGCCTGTAGCGGCCCCGGCGGGGGTCGCCACCCCCTCGCCGCTACCGGCAGAGCCCGCGGCTCCAGCCAGAACCGACCCCACAGTCCAGGGAGGCGTTACCACCCCCTCGTAACCGAAAGGGCCTGCAGCCCCGGTCAGGAACGGCCCCGCAGTCCGGGGGGGGCTATCGCCCCCACCCCGACACTGGTAAAGCTCGCAGCTCCAGACGGGACCGACCCCCCGGCTCCAGAAGGGGCTACCTCCGCAGCTCCGGGAGGGGCTACCGCTGGTCCAGCCAGTGTCAGAGCTCCCGGCGCAGCCGGGGCAGAGGCCGCCCCGGCTTCCGCCACTCCCGTGCTGGTTGAAACAGCTAGCACTGACCCCACAGGTCCCGGAGCACCAACAGCAATTCCCAGGACCCCCGCTCCTCCCGGAGCAGTCCCAGCTTGTCCCGCCGTTGCCCCCGGGACCCCGAAGCAACTGGACCCGGCACTGCAGATCCAGCCGTCCCTGCCGAGCTGGCAGGATGCGCCCCAGGGGCTACCTCCACTCCTAATGGACTAACGCCTCCCGCACCTACGGCCGAACCCAGGAAGGGTCCTGGGTTTGTTATTCTCATATCTGGGGGAATTAAGAGGTTCAGATCTTCATTTCCAGGGCTTTAAGTATTGACTGGATCACGTTTGGCACGATTTTTCTTTTTCTCCTCTAATGCCATTTCTGTGAGTTCTGCTTCTATTTGAACTTTGTCCTTTTTATATACCTTTCTCAATTTCGGACGGGTTAAGAAAAGGTAGAATAATTCTGCATAATGCAACTCAGACCACATTTCCTCCTGTATTTGCCTCAAAAGAGCCAAATTTCGGCCAGGCTATTCCTCTAATTTTCCCGGTATAGGGACAGACATCCATAGAGAGTCTAACTATCTCCCGCTTTTTTAAAGATGTCTCAGGGCAGTTAAATCATCCCAATACAGTAAAACCAAAGCGAGAGGGGTTCCCACTGGAATCTCCTCTTTAGCTTGTGTACATCCCATGTTAACAAACAACACACGAGGAAAACGACAGATCTAACCTAGAACTTACAGCCACACACACACACTGGAGACTTTGTATCTAATCCACACACTACCAGGTTCAGGCAGAAACACAGAGCTAAAACCGGGGGAGGCATCCCCCCCACTTCTGCGGCCACACCTGGCCAACACGAAACCTGAAATCCTCCTACCTGCCCTAACTAAAACTTTCTGGGAAGTTCCACTGCCCACTCCGGCAAAAATCCCTTTACCAACAGACTGGGAAAACACTGACTTTTTGGACCCAAGTTCCCCTTCCCAGTCTCACCGTATTCCCTAGCCCTGGGGAAAACTCCTTCCCGCAGCTGCTAATTAAAATTCTCTAGGAGTTTTGTTCTTTATCTTACCTTCTCCGCGTGAGGTTCCGAGAAGCTGGGCTCCCCAAGATCAGAGCAGGAATTCTTCAAGATATGCTGACCGAAGAAGAAATCCCTGCAAAATGGAATACCAATCCAAAGGAGTCACAGGTCCCAAGTCCCCGTACGGGCCACCAAAACTGTTGCCTAAATGGCTGTGGGGAAAAAAAGACTCCAAGCCAAATTAGGTAGGAGATAAGATAAGGATACAAAAGATTTAATGAGCCCCCAGGCTTTCTGGAATACCCCCAGCGCACACTCCCGAAATACAGATGTCCACAGTTTTTATAATGATTTTCGCCCAATCCCCGTCCTGCCACCACCCAGGTTCTGACTCCGCCACGCCTCTTGGGAATTGGGTCTGGGGGTGTTTTGGGACCCCCTCTTCTTCATCTTCATCTTCCTCAGAGCACGTAATGTCCTTGGAGGCCTTCCAGAATTCTAGGCCTGAAGGTTGTTGGGTCTACGGTTGTATCTTGTTCCATAGGGTTAGGGTGTTCTTCTACAATTCTACCTTGAAAAAGAGACTAAACAGGCTGTGGAATTTAGGGAATTGATATGGGAATGGGTAACAGGGGTTTGAGCTGGTGTGTTAAGGGTAAAGGGATAATATGCTGCTACTCTAAAATATACATTTACTACATAACTACTTCTAAGATCTACAAAAATTAAAAAAATCAAAACATCAAAACTCCAAGGTATCAGTGCCAACAAACACCAGAACCTGAAAGACTCATCCCCACCCCGACCAAGCAGTTTGTATGAAAAAAAATTCACCAGAAGCTAATGAAAAAGGAAGAGAAACTATAACAATGAGGAACAAACAAGAGGAGCTCAAAGCTTTGGTCCAGTCCCAGAGATATGACATAATTGGCACAAGTGAAACCTGGTGGGATGAAACCTATGACTGGAGGGCCATGTTGGATAGTTACAGGCTCTTCAGGAGGGATAGACAAGGTAGGTAAGCCACAGGAGGTGACGTTGTATGTAACAGAAGGGTTGAAATGTATGGAGTTTACAGTATGGTTGAGAACCTCTGGTTAAGGATTAAGGGACAAACAAATAATGGAGATGTCATTGTGGGAGTCTACTATAGACCAACCAACCGGGACAATTACACCAATGAATTATTCTTTAAGGAACTAAGGGACACCTGCAAATCAACTGCCCTTGTCCTTATGGGGGCCTTCAACTTGCTGGATGCCACCTGGGAACACCATACAGCTGATACAAACAAGTCCAGAAGATTTCTAAAACACCTAGATGAATACTTCATGGTACAGGTACCAAGGGAGATTATTAGGAAAGATGCCCTCCTTGATTTGTTGCTTGTTAACAGAGAGGGTCTCTTGAGCAAAGTGGAGATTGGTGGCCGTCTTGACCACAGCAGCCACAAAGCTATCGAGTTTAAAGTCTCTCTTGAAAGGAGGAAAAGTGCCAATAAAACTTCAACTCTGGACATGAGGAGAGCAGACTCTAGGCTGCTCAGGGAACTAATGAGAAAGGTCCCCCGGAAAAATGTTTTTGAAGGTGCTGGGGTCCATCACTGCTGGTCACTTTTCAAGCACCACCTCCTAAGAGCACAGGAACAGGCAATTCCCAAAATGTCAGAAGCCAAGTAGACAAGGCAGAAGGACAGTTTGGCTGAGCAGGGATCTTCTTCCAGAGCTAAGGCAAAAAATGAAAGTGTATGGCCAGTGGAAGCAAGGTGGGGTGACATGGGAGGAATACAGAGATGCTCCTTGCCACTGTAGGGACAAACTTCATGTGTCCAAAGCTCAATTAGAGTTGAAACTGGGCAGAAATGTGGGGGACAATAAAAAGATGTTTTTCAAAATATGTCAGGAGTAAAAGGTAGTCCAGAAATAACATTGGCCCATTACAAGATGAGGATGGTGTCGGGGGTTTCTGTGACTGGGTTTTGGTAGCAGGGGGGCTACAGGGGTGGCTTCTGTTAGAAGCTGCTAGAAGCTTCCTATGAGAAATAAAGGACTGGTTTTATTATAAGCAGATAAAATGGATAAAATTACTAACATAAAGTTATTTTTGTTTTTGTTTTATTACTAACCTTAGGCGTACCGCGAGAGTTGTAAGACATACAGTTCAGCCCTGAAATGTATGTCAGGGACTTACTGTAGGGGAATAGGGAAATTGCATATTAGTTGAAAATAAAGCTGACTCAGCCTTTCACCACGTGGTTGGCCATGTGGGCACATGGAGGCTACCATGTGGCTGGAAACTCTGCCCCTTGCATGACGGGGGACAACCGAAGAGCCAATCCCAAGAAGAGACACCCCCGTGATGTAAACAGGGTTAGACTTAAGGGATGTTTAAAAGGCGGGGATTTTGAATTGAAAGGTGTACTCTAGGGAATTTTGGAACCTGAGCACCCAGCACGTACTGTTATTAAATTTTTCTACTTATATAGTTATTTTCTTTGTTCTGTGGATTCTTTCATTGCCATAAATTTAATAGACAGGGATTTTTCCCACATTCCCCTGTCCTATGGAGCCAATGATAGCCAGTTCCAGGATGGACTTACTGCCACTGGACAAGGCTTAGCCAATTAGCAAGCATAGTAACACCTCTGTGATAACGTATTTAAGAATAGAGGAGTGTTGCGCAGAAGAAATTCCAACCAGGGAAGTGCGGAGTGAGAACATGGGATAACAACATAGACACCAAGGTCAGTGCAGAAGGAGGGTGAGGAGGAGAGACCCCACGGGAGCAGGGGAAGGACTCAGAGCTGTGGCCCCCTGTAGCCTATGGTGAAGTCCATGGTGAAACAGGTTGTCCCCCTGCAGCCCATGGAGGAGCCCATGTGGAGCAGGTGGATGCATTAAGGAGGCTGTTACCCCATGGGAGGCCCAGGATGGAGTGGGGTCCTGCAGGAGACCTGTAGCCCATGAAGAGGAAAACCCATGATGGAGCAGGTTTTTCCCAGGTAGGACTCATGGCCCTGTGGGGGACCCATGTCAGTACAGCTCATTCATGAAGGACTGCACCCCCATGGAGGAGTGACCCAAGGGACAGCAGATTGGGAAGAACTGCTGCCCGAGGGGTGGACTCATGTTGGATAAATCCATCAAGGACTGTCTCTCGTAGGAGGGACCCTGAGCAGAAGGCAGAAACAACAACTGACTGTAACCCCCATTCCCTGTCCCCCTGTACTTCTGGGGGAGGGGAGGAGGGAGAGCATGGAAGGAAGGAGGGGTGAGGGGAAGATGTTTTTAAGACTGTTTTATTTCTCACTCTTTAGCTCTTATCCACTTAGTAATAAATTTAAGTATTATCCCCACTCTGACTTGTTTTGCCTGTGAAGGTAATCAGCAAGTGACCTCTCCCAGCTGTTATCTCAACTCATAAATCCTTAACTGTTTTTTTTCCTCTCTCCTCTGTCTAGTAGCAGAGGGAGAGTGAGAGAGTGACTTTAGTGGGTCCCTGAAATCTGGCCAGGGTCAACCTACTACAGATAGTCACCTGACAAACAGGGACATAGACGAAGCAGAGAGGTTTAATGCTTTCTTTGCCTCTGTCTTCAACACTGATCGTGGGCTAAGGGGGTTTCAGTGCCCTGAACTGGAGGACCATGACTGTGAGAATGATAACTTCCCAGTTGACCCGAACTTGTGCGGCATCTCCTGCTACAACTGAATCCCTGTAAGTCAATGGGTCCTGATGGGATTCATCCAAGAGTATTCAAAGAGCTGGTTGATGTCATCACAAGACCTCTCTCAATGATTTTGAACGGTCTTTGTGTAGGAGTAGAAGACCTTCAGAAGAAATGGCAAGGAGGGAGAGCTTAGCACACTGTCCCAGTTTAAATGAGACAAGGGTCTTTTGCTGAGGATGGATTAGGAGAAAAAGACCCAAACTTCTCTTTCTAAGCAATTATAAATCCAAAATTAAGAGACTCTGATTGAAGGAAAACAAATTATGGAAAAGGGAAAATAACAGCCCTTTATTAAAAGGTATGTGTGTATTAACAGAACACGAAAAAAACAAGTGAAAAAACCAAGCAATACTCCTATACCCACCAATAATACCCTTCAGGAACAAAACCAATAAACTGGCAAAAGGAAAATTAAATAGTTCAATTTTTTGCACCCTTTGGTGCAGTTCTAACCACAGTCAGCAGGGGGCGCCGTCGGGTCACTGGAAATGCAAAACTTGTAATGTCCTGTACCATTCACCAGGTGGCGCTGTTGGGTCACTGGAGGTGCAGAACTTGTAGTGTCCTATAGTAGTCACCAGGTGGCGCTGTTGGATCACTGGAGGAGCAGAACTTGTAATGTTCAGTGCCTGTCACCAGGCAGCACTGTGAGATCCTTGGTTGCCACCAGGTGGGTTGTGGGAAGGGGAAAAAGCAACACCCCCCAGGGTATATTGGAGAAAAAACAAAAAAACTCGATTCCCCTTCCCTTCTCACACTGGAAAAAGGGGGGGGGGGTGAAGGGGGAAGAAAAAAAACCAGCAATAAACCAGAAAGTTCTCCCAATGGAAAAAACCTCACGAACTTCAGCTGGTTAGGATTCGCTTTAAGCAGGGGCCTGCAGCCAGCAACAGCTGAGAAGACAGCAGCAGCAAACTCCCCTCCAACAGAAAGAAAAAAAAAACCAGGCAGCATCTGCAGCTTGTAGCAGGTCCTGAGCTCCTGAGCCCACCAGCACACCAGCCTCTCCTCCCCACCTCCTTCCAGCCACACACTAGCCCCCCCTCCCAACTCCTCCCCCTTTGTTGTCAAGGAGACTAATCTCTCGGCCATTAGTGGACCAGGCGGATTCTTTTGTTCACCTGATGACCTATACACAGAGCACACACGGCAGGGGGAAGGGGAAGAAAAAATTCCTTGCTAAAATTGGAACTATGACACACACATTCAAGGAAACTTTTGCTGCCAGGGAAAAGCTTTTAAGTGGGAAGAAATTCGTTCTCATGCAGGATGCTGCGTATGTTCTCTTTATCTGTCTGACGAGAGGTAACTCCCTTGATATAAGTGATAAAATTCTCAGACATGCCTGGAGACCCCCTCAGGGGGGCCAGGCACGCCATAAAGCACGGGGAGAATTCAACCTGGGGTTTTATTGTGCACGAGAAAGGTGTTGTTATAAAAGCACCAAAACAGGTTTCCCCCTTTGCCTTCTCGGCTACCTGTATTGATCATACATATATATATGGCAGTGTTCTCAACTGTTAAAATAAATTCTCTTTAAAACTTTAGCCACAACCTGGTGCCTGGAGTTACCTGCATGCATATCAAACCTTACACTTGGGAATCTGGAGAAGTACCAGTTGACAGTTGTCCCAATTTTCAATAAACACAAGAAGGATGACCCTGGAAACTACAGGTCTGTCTGTCAGTGACTGATAAAATTATGGAGAAAATTATTCTGGGAGGTATTAAAAAACACCTGAAGGACAGCACAGTCATTGGTAACAGAAAGCATGGGTTCATGAGGGGAAAGTCCTGCTTGTCAAACTTAATTTCCTTTTATGACAAGGTAACCAACCTCATTGATCAAGGGAAACCAAATGATGTAATCTTTTTGGATTTCGGTAAAGCTTTTGATACTGTCTCACATTCTTGTAGACAAAGTTTCCAGCATGCAGCTGGATAAACATGTGAACATGGGTGAAAAATTGCCTCACAAGTTGGGCACAAAGGGTTATAGTGTAATGCCTTAAAAGATTGTGGAGAAAAAAATCCAGGACAATTTAGTTCTGTGTTTGTCTATCCGTAGTATCTTATTGTTCGGGTCTAGGGTGCAGTGTTCTTAAACAGAGGTGTTTTCTACAGTTCTACCTTGAAAAGAAATCTAAACATGCTAAAGGAATTTTAAAAATTTGATATGAAATGGGGTAATAGGGTCAGGTATGTGCAGACTACTGTGCTAAAGGGTGGCAGAAGAAGCCATACAAGGAGTGACTGAGGTCACTTGGTTTGCTTAGCCTAGAAAAGAGGACACTGAGGGGAGACTTCATCATGGTCTAGAGCTTTCTCATCACGGGAAGAAGAGGGGCAGGCACAGATCTCTTCTCTCTGGTGACCAGTGATAGGACCAATGTAGCTGTCTCAGGGGAGGTTAGGTTAGATGTCAGGAAAAGATTCTTCGACCAGAGGATGATTGGGCACTGGAACAGGTTCCTCAGGGTGATGATCATGGCACCAAACCTGCCAGAGTTCAAGAAATATTTGGACAATGCTTTTAGGCACATGATATGATTCTTGAGGTTGTCCTGTGCAGGGCCAGGAGTTGGACTTTGATGGTCCTTGTGGGTGCCTTCCAACTCAGGATATTCTTTGATTTTATGATTTCTTGTTTTGTCTTGCAGACTAATTGGAAACCCATTGCAAGGTCAAGGTCACTGCTTCAAGCCCTGACAGACAATGATACCATCAGTCTTTATGTCATAGAGCATGAGTCAAAGGCTCCTTTGATGCTAGAACTCTTTACAGATGTTGGAGAAGACAGCAAGTATGACACTTGCCAGTCAGAAGAACCTAGCAATAATACAGTCATAAACCTAAGGCACATAGAAATCCCTTAAAATGCAGTTGCAGCTGAAAAAGAGGGAATAATTTCCATTACAGTACCACTCTTGAGTGACTACACCAGAGTTCAGCTAGAAAGCCCTGTTGAGTCTTACAGGGAAGCTCACTGCAAGAGTTTCTCAACCTCATCTGGAAATGGAACTAAACAATAAGCCAGCACAAAATGATCATC
This sequence comes from Myiozetetes cayanensis, assembly GCF_022539395.1. Lineage (NCBI taxonomy): Eukaryota > Metazoa > Chordata > Aves > Passeriformes > Tyrannidae > Myiozetetes > Myiozetetes cayanensis. Next base: position 11,879 of record NW_026087998.1, read on the forward strand.
AGAGTTTGTTTGCCCCCCAAGAGTACTTCAAACAAAGTCAGATAATAATTTTGCCATCAGCTTCAACTTTGATGGGACAAGTAAATTTGAGCTGAAGCAACTTGATAATTTCCCATACCATAAAATCGAGTTCCAAAAATTCTGATACTTGAATGGAGCCATTGGGACCATATAACAGTGAGCTTGTGACAATAGTTATTCTCTATTTCAATAAACTTCCTTGGTGAAATAGATTGATTATACAATTAGATTAGCTATTGCACCCTAGTCATTCTGTAGAAACTCCTACTGTCTTCACACAGGCAAAACTTTCAGGGTACTGTATGAAAAACCTTCCAGTAAGGTACATCTTGCTAGTTACTTAGTTCAAGGGCATTCAGGAAGCCATTTCAAGGCTTCTACTCTAAATACAACATTGTTCTAGTTATCAGGAGAGTTCTCTGATTAGTATGACCAGTTTAAGATCTGATTTTCAGGTCTGATAAACTCTTCAGTAAAAATTCTAGAAAAAGTGTCTACCACTCCAAACAAGTTCTACAGTTGGTCAAAGCTGGCTAAACAAAAGAGTGAGAGGCCTTGAATTTAGGAAAGGGGAATGATGCGTATCTGTCTATGTAAAGCACTTAATCTTAGATGTATAGTACTGTGTAAGTGAAGATAATAAGCATCATTCTTATTACTCTAGTTTTTACTTGCATTGAAATAAGGCTGTTTTTACCTACATGTATCTATACAGACGTATGTCATGGTTACAGAGAAAAGGGGGTGGAGTTTTTTAGAACTGTGTGTGTGCGCGACCACAGTGTTTATTCAATACCATTGCTGGGGGTGTGGTTTCAGCAGGAAAAGCTAGATGCTGGAACCCAAAACTTCACCACGGTGCCTCAGTCAACAGAGCAGAGTGGACTGTACCCTTAAACCCCAGTGAACTTGGTCCTTTCTGCTGCTCTCCAGTTTCTCCCCCCTCCCATTTTTCCTTTGGAGTGCTACTACAGAGTTGCGGTGCTGAAACGGACAACTCCAAGGTACAACTAAGCTAGTGGTGGAATGGAGTCGTGGGGTTGGGACTCTGGAAGACTTTTTTCCCCCCATGCACACACAGCAGTGGAGAGTTGGAGGCAGCAGCTCAAGCAACTGCAGAGAACTGAGCTCAACCAGTGGCTGCACAACCCCTTATTTGAACAAACTAGCTCTCCAGGGTTTGTTTGTCCCTGCTTTCCATGGTTTTCGGGCTGGGGAGGGTGAGAACATTAAACTGTGGGAGCTCTCCTCACCTTATTGCCTTTGTTTCCTGAATACCAAGTGGCCTGGGCACAGGAACGGTCACCATATTGCCTTTGTCTGAAGACCATGCCAGACGCTGTCTTCAGGAAGCTTTTGTTTTGTTCCTGGTGATGAATGCCCTTTTGTGGGTAGGGTACTCTCTTTTTATATACTTTTGCTATTGATATTGTTATTGTTATTGTGATTTTAGTAAATTGTTATTTCAACAGTTAGTCATCCCCCAAAGTTTACATATGGGAGGTGTGATTGGAATACAGGGGCAAAAAGGGTCTTCCTTAATATGCTCTTTCTGTGACTCCATCATGATGCCAGCACTTTTCTGGGAAGAACATGCTTGTTCTGGTTCCTGGAGGAAAGCACAACACAGTACAGTGCAAGCACAGGAATGAGGTCAAGAAGTGGGTATGGACTGTTGAACAAACATCAATCCAGTATGGGGGGATCAAGACCACCAAAGACCCCAAAAGTTCTGTGACCCCTTTCCAGAAACATCTAGAAGGATGAACTGCACATGATAGCTAATTTGCATGGAAAGCGAGAAACTTAGCTCCAGGGTGGCAAAACTTATGTATAAAAAGGTACCCCCTCAAAGCCCAGGTGGTGCCCCCAGAACCCTGGACACTGCATCAACTGGATTGATCCTGGAACCAGGACTGGTGATATTTCTTTCTTCCTTTCTTTCTCTCACCCTCTCTTAAATCTCTTCTCTCTCTTCTCTTTCACCCTACCTCATACAAAATCCACCATCATGTGTTTATAGTAGAAGGGACTAAATTATACCAATTTTCATGCCAAGTATATAATTTACTAATAAAAATTTTTAAGTTTTTGCAGACCATCTTGGTTGCTCCCTTCCCCTTCAAGGTGGGACACCACAGTGACACGTAGTCTAAGGGCAATCAAAAGAGACTTCAAGACCTTGGGACAGTTAGTGAGGGAATCAGGAACACTAGTTATTTTTTCCTCTATTCATCCACTTCTAGGTAGTGACGTTGAAAGAAATAGACAGACCCAGTTTATTAACACATGGTTCTGTGGCTGGTGTCACCACCAAAATTTTGTTTTCTTTGACAATAGGATACCTGTTATAGTTTAGCTAAATTAAGATATTTTTTTGGTTGAATTTTTTCATACCATCACATAATTTCAGAAAGCATGAGGGACACCCCCCCCCTTCCCCCTCTCTCTCTGCAGGGAGGGGGTGGGGAGGTATGAGGGGTCCCTGGAGGAAATACTGAAAGAACTTAGGAGGATAAAACTTGCTAGCGCTTCTGGAACTCCCTCTCTCTCTTTCTGGTTCCTGTGGCTGTAATTCAGAGGATGTCACTGGCTGCTGCGTCCCCAGACCTGCTCCATGCTCTAGCTTCCTTGTTCCCATGCCCAGCAGGGGGTCTCCCCTTCACTGTGGCAGTAAGGCTAAAAGGAATCTGGGTATTCCCCTTTCCCTTTTGTTCGTTGTGCTTAGCACCTGGTCACCCTCCACCGAACCTCCTCCACCCTCCAGCTTCACAGTTCTTGTATTGGACAGGAGCTTTCCTGTTGCCATGGCAACCACCGGGTCCTGAGGGCTCCTGGTGCCTCTGATGGCTGTGGCTGCAGCTGCACTGAAAGGACTTGAGAGATCCCCTTCTTGAATTTCACATGTCATCCGCTCACGCAACCGTGGCTCTGCTCCAACTACATCGCAATCACGTGACCTCAAGTGGGACCATGCTGCCATCTCAGTGGGATAGAAACGAGACGGTGGTTTAGGTGACATTTTTTCTGCTATAGTTTGTTTTTGTTTTGTTCTCCATTTTTAGTAAAACTGTTATTAATTTTCCTACTTCACTCAGATGCCTCATAATTTAAAAAAAAATAAATCGTAATTTAACTGGAGGGAAATAAATGAATGAGAAGAAATTTCTACCTCATCAGAGGTCTTGCCTTCTGAGACATATTGTCATTTAACTAAGACAATGCTCTACGTGGCACCAGGCTTGCTGGCATCAGATGGGATTCACCTCTCTCAAAAGGAGAAGAGGATCTATGGTCAGGAACTAGCAGGGCTTGTTGATAGGGCTTTAAACTAGATGCGATGGGGGAGGGGGGTGTCCTCAGGATTGTCAGCGATAAGGTGAGGGATGACATGCCATCCCACTCATAGTAGTAAGATGTTGGAGCCAGCAAGAGATGCCCAAACCCTGAAGAGGGATTGCAGGTCAGCATAAGAGCACCTGAATTTCAGCCACTCCAGACAGAAAGTCAGTTTCATTGGGGGCTCAACTTAAATGCCTCTATGCAAACACATGCAGCATGGGGAATAAACAGGAGGAGATGTGCACATGCCTGCAGGGCTATGAACTTACTTGTATTATGGAGACATGGTGGGATGGTTCCTATGACTGGAGTGTTGGAACGGAAGCATACAGGCTCTTTAGGAAGAACAGGCAGAGGAGACAAGGAGGTGGTGCGGGCCTCTATGTCAGTGACCATCTGGAGTGCATGAAGCTCTGCCTGGGGATGGATGAGGAGTTGACTGAGAGCTTATCCTCTTATGGGATTAAAAGGAGGGCAGGGACAAGTGACATGATAGTAGGGGTCTGCTACAGGCTCGGAAAACCAAGCAGATGAGACCCTCTACAGACAGATCACCAGTCCTTAGATCCCACGTTGTCCTGTCACTGTGGATGGTCTGGATCTGGGGTCAACAAAGAGAAGCAGAGAGAGAAAAACAGAAAAAGAGAGCAAGTGGGATTGATCCACTTTGTTTTATAATTTGCTTGGTGCACACCTCTTATGTAAAATAGATTTTTCACATGATTCATACTATACTGTCTGCAAATGAGTAGCCAGCCCTTTTGAGCCCTCCAGGAAGTGAGTTGTGGGGGTTTGATGCAGGTGCACTGAGCATGAGTCCCAAGGCAAAAAAAGAAGTTGGCTCAGAACAGTGCTGCCCCACCTCTGCAGGACCCTCTCTTCCAATCACAACTTTCCTGTCACAACAGTCTGAATGATTGTCATGGTTCAGCTAAGCAAGGAATTTTTTCTTTCCCTTCCCCCTGGTGGTAGAAACCATCAAGAGCTATCAGATAAGCACTTAAGAGTACAAAAGGGATAGCTGGCCTGGCTAATGACTGAGAGATTAGTCTCCTAGGAAACGGGGCGGAGGAAAAACTAATGTTTACCTTTTTCTCTCCTCTCCTGGGCAACGGGGGAGAGGAGTTTTGTTGGGCTGGGCTGTGGGCTGCAGCACAGCATCAGAGGGGGAGTTCGCTGCTGCTCTCTGCTCAACCGTTGCTGGCTGCAGGCCCTGCCTGAAGCGAATTCTGACCAGCTGAAGATCATGAGTTTCGGTTTTTTTTCATTGGGAGAACTTTCTGTTTGTTGCTGTGGTTTTTTTTCCTTTCCTCTCTCCCTCTCCCTTTTCCCAGTGTGTGGGAAGGGAGGGAAGGCCCAGGTTTTTTTCTTGGTTGGATTGGTTTCTCCGGCATACCCTGGTGGTTGGTTACATTACAAGTTCTGCATCTCCAGTGATCCAACAACGCCACCTGGTGACTGCTATAGAACACTACAAGTTCTGCATCTCCAGTGATTCAACAGCGCCACCTGGTGACTGCTATAGGACATTACAAGCTCTGCATCTTCAGTGACCCAACGGCGCTCCCTATTGACTGTGGTTGGAATTGCACCAAAGGACACAAATTGGAACTGTTTACTTTTCCCTTTGCCTGTTTATCAGTTTGTTTTTTTGAAGGGGACTATTTGTGGGTATAGGAGTATTGTTTGTTTTACTTGGTTTTTTTTTTATGTTTCTGTTAATACACACATACCTTTTAATAAAGGGCTGTTATTTTTCCTTTTCCATAATTTGTTTTTCCCTCAATCGGAACCTCTTAATTTCAGATTTATAATTGCTTATGGGGAGGAATTTGGGTCTTTTCTCATAACACATCCTCAGCAAAAGACCCTTGTCTCATTTAAACTGAACAATGTTTGAGAAAAAACATGCTTAAGTGCTTATGCCTGGTCATCTACAAAGTGATGAACAAGTTAATGAGGAGAGGTGCTATGCTGGACCTAATTCTCACCAAAAAGGAGGGTCTGGTGGGGAATGTGAAGCTTAAGGGCAGCCTGAGCTTCAGTGACCATGAAATGGTGGAGTTCCAGATCCTTAAGGCAGCAAGGAGGATGCACAACAAGCTCACTTACCCTGAACTTGAGGACAGCAGACTTTTACCTCTTCAGGGATCTGCTTGCGAGAGTGCCATGGGTTAGAGCCCCGGACGGACTCAAGAGAGCTGGATGATATTCAAGGATTGTCTCCTCCAAGTTCAGGAGCAATGCATCCTTACAAAGAGGAAATTGGGCAAAAATGCCAGGAGGCCTGAATGGATGAACAAGCAGCTCCTGGACAAACTTAAACAAAAAAAGGTAGGTTACAGAGCGTGGAAGAAGGGACAGGTAGCCTGGGAGGAATACAGAGAGATTGTCCAAGCATCCAGGGATCTGGTTAGGAAAACTAGAGCACTTATAGAATTAAATATGGCCAAGGACATCAAGGGTAACAAAAAAGCTTCTTTAGGTACTTCAGAAGGTGAAGTCTGGGATACTCAATGACTTTTTTGCCTCAGCCTTCACCAGCAAGGGCTCCAGTCACACATCTGGAGCTGCAGAAGGTGACGGTAAGGACTGGGAGAATGAAGAACCACCCACTGTAGGAGAAGACCAGGTTCAAGACCATTTAAGGAATCTGAAGGTGCACAAGTCCACAGGACCCGATGAGATACATCCGTGGGTGTCAAGTTAAAAGGGCCAAAAAAGATGAATTTTGTATCTGCCTCAGTTTAATGAGACTGAAATGTTTTGCTAAGGAGGATGAGTTATGAGGAAGATGAAGCTCCTCCCTCTAAGCAATTGTAAATCTGAAATTAAGAGGTTCCAATTGAAGAAGTATGGAGAAAGAAAAAAACAACAGCTCTTTATTAAAGGATATATGTGTATTGACAGAACAACAAAAGAACACAAAACCAACCAGACAATAATTCTGTACCCACAGTTGCCTACAAAAAAACAGTTCAGTACTTTCTTCCTTTTGGCACAATTCCAACCACCATTGGGAGGGGATGCTGTTGGATCACTGGAGGAACAGAACCTGCAGTTGCTCTGTGGTGGTCGGCAGGGCACGCTGTGGGGGCCCTGGTGCTCGGGAGAAGCTAAAATGGAGATCTTCCCCACCCACACGAAGAAGGGGAAGGGGAAAAGGGGAAAAAAAGGGTTCTTTCCCACAGACTCATGCTGTCAGCAGCTGTCTCCAGCCAGGACTTCCCCCCCCCCTCATTGACGGGCACAAGCATAGGAGTGGAGGAAGGAAGGGACGGCCTCTTCCCCCAAAGGTTCCTTCACAGATGGACCAAACCTCTCCTGTGAATTCTGAGCAAGTCTGGGCTGGGGGCAGAACAGAGCACAGGAGAGCGGAGGCAAAACTGGGGCCAGAAGTAGCCAGATGACCCAGCTGAAAACAAAATTAACTCAGAGCCTCTCCAAACACACACACTCCCTAAGGGCAAAAGTGGAGTGTCTGCCATCCACCCTCTCCCTCCTTCGTTCAACATCTTTCTTTTACAGTGATGCAGGGGAAAGAAAAAAGTCCCAGCTTGTTTTTTTTAGAAAAGGTAAACCTATGACACTGTCCAACCTGTATTAATTTATTTTTTGTCTATCAGTGTCCCCCCTCTAGGAGATCAACGCCTTTTAATGTTCAAAACAGTCTGTTAGTGTCTCACCTAATGAGACCCTTTACTTAACAGATTTGCTGAGACTGACAGGACATTTGATGCCTTTTATATATTGGGACTGCACTTAATAGCAGTGGAAAAACCCCTCAGCAAGTTTTTCCTATGAGTTATTTCACCATCAATGGTGTCAGCACCTAAAAACAGACTCAATCAGTTCAGAAAATAACATGTTTATTAATGCAAATTTGTGGCAATATATGGGATTCGCTATGTCTGGAATAGGGTCTAACTGCAAAAAAACCACACGTAAACTATGTAGTAAAAATAACAATGCAAAACATAGGCACACACGCTAAGGTAAAAGTAACTTATAAGTAAGACAACTTACAAAGAATAAATAAAACAGAAAACATAAGTAGACACTATAAAGCAATTTACAACAAAGTAATAAGTAAAAATTTTAATGTACTATGGAACAAAAGTAAAATTAGTGTATATGTATAAAGCATTCGTTCACCCCAAGGCATCCCAAGAAGGCAGAAGAAGAAAAGGTAGCTCATCGGTTACCTCTGCAGAACTGATGAAACTTCTCCCCTGATTGTTGCTTGGGTCCAATCTCTTTTTATACCTTTTTTCTTTAGGCAATGCCATGGGTTTGAAGAGTTGTTGGAACTTTTTCTCAATGCCCCTTCTGTATCTTCCAGGATGGGGGCGGGAATGAAGCGGAGTCACACGTACTGGGCAGTGCAGGAGCAGGGAGAGGGGGAGATCTCATGGGAAAGCACAGTGGCGGCAGGGATAGCTGGGAAGTCCTTTGTTCAGGGGCTTTTGGGGGGTTTGGTCTGGGACTGGACTGTCCAGGAACTTGATGTTTGGCTGCCTCACTCTTTTTTCCTGAGAGGAACTTTTTCCCCACAGAACACCTTGCGGAGGACAACTGAGAGAGAGACACCGACCCATCTCAGACCAAAGTATTCTGTTTTTCAAGACTGCCTGCGGGAAAAGGACTTGTTTTTTTTTTCATTGCTGGTTGCAAACACACATGGCTGCAAGCAGCTTCCTGAATTGCCGGCACTGGCAGAAACCCACATTGTGACTGGTCCAGATGCCCCATGTGTCCTGGGCATTGATTATCTCAGGAATGGGTATTTCAAAGACCCAAAGGGACATAGATGGGTTTTCAGAATAGTTGCTGTGGAGACAGAGGCAGCTAAGCAGTTGAATTCACTACCTGGCCTCTCAGAGAACCCTTCTACTGTGGGATTGTTGAAGGTTGAGGAACAGCAAGTGCTAATTGCCACTACAACTGTGCATCGTTAGCAGTACTGAATGTACAGAGACTCTGTGATCCCCATCCATAAGATGATCTGTGAGCTGGAGACCCATGATACTTAAAAAGGCAGATTGAAAAACTGCTTAGAGACAGAGTTTTATGCCTTTAAACAGCAGGTATTTATTAGGCGGCCGCAGAAGTCCCCCAGCTATTGCCGGGAAAAAGGGACTCCGAGCTCGTTAGGTATGAAAGGGTATTTTATACAGCTTTTGCCATGATTACAACAAATTCACATACATATTCATATTACTGGATTATTAGATTACAATATTCATAGCAGGAGGGGTCAGGGGGGAGTTAGAGGCGTGGTCTTCATCTTTGAGGAATAATTTGGGGTATATCCGGTCTTTACTTCGTCAAAGGGTCTCGATCTTCCTCTTCATCCTCAATTGACCCCGTAACCTTCTGTTCTTTCTATTGTTTTATGTTCTGATCGTCGAGGCATGAGAAAAGGGTTGGCTTCAGGCCTATTTCACCTATTCAAATGTCTAACCTGGCTCCTTTATGTAAGATTTATTAGCGTTGAGCTCCTTGCTCAGTGTTTGATGTGAGTTTCTAAGGTCTGTTGCACTAGTACAGAACATAGTCTTCCTTTGAGCAAGACAGAAACGAGGAGGGAGATAAGCAGGTTCTTACAGTAAAAGTGTTTCGATTAACCCTTCTAAAGCTTTGTCTTGCTTCACCCAAAGGGTGGTCAGCAAGACCCACTCACTCTTCAAAAGCCTCATCTGGCCTGTGCGTAAGTCTGATGGAGAATGGAGATTGACTGTGGACTATCGTGGCCTGAATGAAGCCATCCCGCCGCTGAGTGCTGCTGTTCCAGACATGTTGGAGCTCCATTACGAGCTGGAGTCCAAGGTAGCGAGGTGGTACACCACTACTGACATTGCAAATGCATTCTTTTCTATCCCCTTATCAGTAGAGTGCAGGTCACAGTTTGCTGTCACGTGGAGGGGAGTGCAGTACACCTAGATCTGACTGTTCCAGGGGTGGAAACACAGCCCCACCATCTGCCACAGACTGATCCAGGCTACACTAGAGAAGGGTGAGGCTCCAGAACATCTTCAGTACATTGATGACATCATCGCATGGGGGGACACAGCAGAGGTTTTTTTAAAAAGGAGAGTAAATCATCCAGATTCTCCTGGAAGCTGGGTTTGCCATCCAAAAGAGTAAGGTCAAGGGACCTGCCCAAGAGATCCAGTTCCTGGGAGTAAAGTGGCAAGATGGATGTCGTCAGATCCCAACAGAACCCATCTATAAGATCACAGCAATGGTCCCACAGACCAGCAAGAAGGAAATGCAAGTTTTCCTGGGTGCCATAGGTTTCTGGAGGATGCACATCCCCGAGTACAGCCAAATCATAAACCTTCTCTATCTGGTAACCCGCAAGAAGAATAATTTCCATTGGGGTCCCTAACAGCAGCAAGCATTTGAACAGATCGAGCAGGAGATTGCACACGCTGTAGCCCTTGGGCCAGTCAGGACAGGACCAAATTTGAAGAATGTACTCTATTCTGCAGCCGGGGATAATGGTCCTTCCTGGAGCCTCTGGCAAAAGGTGCCTGGCGAGATCCAAGGCCACCCGCTTGGATTCTGGAGCCAAAGCTATAGAGGATCTGAAGCCATCTACACACCAACAGAGAAGGAGATTCTAGCAGCTAATGAAGGAGTACAAGCTGCCTCAGAGGCTCCTCCTGGCACCTCCATTACCAGTGCTGAACTGGATGTTCAAGGGAAAGGCACCCTCTATGCATCATGCCACTGATGCTACATGGAGTAAGTGGATCACCCTGATCACACAGCGCGCCTCTATTGGAAATACAAATCGCCCTGGGATCATAGGAATCATCACAAACTGGTTGGAAGGCAAGAATTTTGGTCGAGAAGATGAAGAAGAAGAAGAGCAGGTGGTACGGGCTGAGGAAGCCCCAGCATACAATCAACTACCAGAAGAAGAAACACACTATGCCCTTTTTACTGATGGTTCCTGTTGCATTGTAGGGACAAAATGTAAATGGAAAGCAGCTGTATGGAGCCCCACACGACAAGTTGCAAAAGCTACTGAAGGAGAAGGTGAATTTAGCCAATTCGCAGAGCTCAAAGCTGTCCAGAGAAAGTTGAAATGAGAGAAGTGACCAAAGCTTTACCTCTATATTGACTTGTGGATGGTGGCCAATGCTCCGTGGGGGTGATTGGGCAGATGAAAGAATGCCAATTGAAAACGTAGAGGGAAACCCATCTGGGCCACTGATATGTGGCAAGACATTGCTACCTGAATAGAGAAACTGATTGTGAGAGTCTGCCACGTACATGCCCACACGCCCAAAAATTGAGCCAATGAAGAGCATTGCAACAATGAACAGGTAGACCAAGCTGCACAAGTTGAGGTGTCACAGGTGGACCTAGACTGGCAGCACAAAGGAGAGTTGTTCTTAGTGCGATGGGCCCATGATGCCTCTGGCCATCAGGGCAGAGATGCCATGTATAGATGGGCACAAGACTGAGGGGTGGATCTAACCACAGACACTATTTCTCAGCTTATCCATGACTGTGAGACATGCGCTGCCATTAAACAGGTTAAGAGACAGGTACGGGGAGGCTTGGAAGGTTGATTATATCACACTGCCACAGACCCGCCAAGGTAAGCGCTATATACTCACCATGGTGGAAGTCACCACTGGATGGCTGGAGATGCATTGGGTGCCCCACGTCACTACCAGAAATACCATTTTGGGCCTTGAAAAACAAGTCCTGTGGCAACAGGGCACCCCAGAGCGGATTGAGTCAGATAATGGGACACACTTCAAGATTAGCTTAGTTATCACCTGGGCAAAGGAGCATGGCATTGAGTGGGTGTATCACGTCCCATATCATGCAGCAGCCACAGGGAAGGTTGAATGGTGTAATGGACTGTTGAAAACCACCCTGAAGGCATTGGGTGGAGGGACTTTCAAACACTGGGATCAGCACCTAGCGAAGGCTACATGGTTAGTCAACACTAGAGGCTCCATCAATCGAGCTGGTCCTGCCCAATCAGAGTCCCTTCACACTGTAGATGGGGACAAAGTCCCAGTAATTCACTTGAGAGGTATGTTAGGTAAAACAGTTTGGATTAATCCTGCCTTGAGCTAAGGTAAACCCATTTGTGGCATTGTTTTTGCTCAAGGATCAGGTAGCACGTGGTGGGTAATGCTGGAAGATGGAGAAACAGGGTGTATACCTCAAGGTGACCTCATTTTTAGGTGAATTTCCCATAACACTGTGCCTGTATTTGTATGTAAATATTTGTAATATGTATATAGTTGGGGCAATATATATATGTATATGGTTGGAAAGTTTGAATCTGATATAATATGTTATTGTCATGGGTTTGCTCTGGGCCAATTTTCTCTCACCCCCCACACAATTGCTCTGAGAGAGGGTTTATGCAGACAAAAGAGACCTGATTGGGGAGAATAATATTAGGATTTATTATTAGCAAGATAAAAACTAAAGAACTATATCTACAACAATTCTAATTAGACAAAAAAATGCTATGTATTTACAGAAATACCCCTCCCCCCTTTGTATCAGTTCAGGAGGAGAAGCAGTCTCTTTCTCTCCTTCCAGAGCTACAGATCTTTCAAATAACTTTGCAGCACTCTATAAAGTTCTTCTATTGTCTCTAAGATGACAACTCCAATTCGTTGAAGTTGGAACCGTTTCTCTTTCTCTCTCTCTTCTATGTTGGCCTCAGGGCTGGGCCTACCCCCTTCCTGGGCTAAGACCAGAGCCTGGGGGGTTACCCAGGTCCTATAGGGTCTTCCATGGACTGCAAGGGGACACTTGTTCACCATGGATCTCCACCACAGAGTCACAGGGGATAATGGTTTTTGAGTCCACCCCTGTTTCCTGTGGGGTCCCTTCCCACGGGAGAACAGTCCTTGATAGACTTCTCTGACATGGGTCCATCCCTTGGGCAACAGTTCTTCCATTCTCTGTTGTCCCTCAGGGTCACAAATTCAGCTGCACCAGCACGGATCCCTCACCAAGATCCCAAGCCTACCCGAGCCATCTCGCTACAGTGTAGGTCTCTCTCTCTCCATGAGCCACAGGTCTCCAGCAGGACTTTGTTTCATTCTAGGTTTTCTCATGGAGTCACATCTTCAAGGATTCCTCTGCTTCAGCATGGGCTCTTTCATGAGCTGCAGAGGGTCATCTCCGCTCCCCAACAGTTTTCCATAGGTGGCAGGGGATTTTAGTTTTCAGTCTGTACCCTGCTGAAGGGAGAGAGAGTAAGAGGGGGAGAGAAGGAGTTCTCCCCCTTCACGGCTTTTTCTCTTCTCTCCAGCTGGCAGCTTTGACATTGGAGGTTCGTTATCTCTGCCTGGAATTTCTTCTGCAGCATGTCTTGTCCAGGTAGCTTTTCTTTAAAGAAAGTTTTTTTTCTCTGTTACAGAAGAGAAGGGGGGCTTCAGTGCCACACCTGCCCCCAGCCCAGGGCTGGGGGAGGAGGGGGCCCTGTCCCACTTGAGGCCTGCCGCCTCTCCTACATGGCTACTAATTTCATCTGCTCAACTACCTTCTCTTCCATTTTCTTAAATATGTAATTGGCAGAGGTGTTACTAAAACTTTTGATTGGCTTTGTCTCTGGAAATCCACCTGAAAAAAACCCACATTTTCAGCCCCAGAGAGGGTTGGGGGCAAACCCATAACAGTTAGCATGGGAAAAAATTCAGGGGTGGCAGATTTCATGGGTTTGAAAAGTGATGTTGACATTTTTTTCCCATTTTCCCCCCCCATCTGTTTCTTCCAGGATGGGAAACCACCCCTCCCCCACCTGGGGATTTGGGATTTTGTTTTGTTTCTTCTGGAAGTTGTTGATTGCACCATTTGTTGTTTATTCAGATTTTTGTTAATAAAAAGTTGTTTCTTTTCCTTTTCCACACTTCCACCTGAAGTTTCTTAATTTTTAAGTTATAATCTTTGTTAAACTAAGACAGGTAATTTGAGTGGCTATAGTCAATAAAATAATTTTGGGGTGATGTGAGGGACAGCACAGACTACGCACTTTGGAAGTACCATCTTTAGAGGAAAAGTCAACGCAGATGCAGTTTTCTGAAGTCAACACAGGAAAAGCTTACAGTTTAAACTCAGGCATCGCGAATTTATTGTACAGGAACTCCCTATGCTGTATAAAACCTCCCTCACTCAGTCCCCAAGTAGCTGCCCTGGGCAGTGCCATGTTTGTTCTGCCCACAGAGCCAGCCCACGCCCCTATCCTAACCCCATTGGTTGTCTCACCTGTCTCTCCCCGGTCCCTGGGTTCCTATTGGGTGTTAACCTCCTGTCCCCTCTCGTTGGCTAGTCGAGTAGCCAAGCCCCTCCCTTCCTCCCAGCAGCCTTAATAAGCTGCAGGAAGGTTGAATAAACCCTCTTCGCCACTGGACTGTCTGCATGCTGTGTGATCTCTGCAACTAGCCAGCACCGAGACTTGCATCACAGCAGCTCTGTCCCTGCAAGACAGACCGCAGAGAGGATTTTCCCCTCAAACCCTGTCAGGGTGATAAATGAAATAGGGCCAAGGGTTCACTTCCCGAGTTCCTGTTCATTAAAAAAGGCCGTGTTATCTCCATATCACGCCTTTCTTCATTTTAATCCTTTTAACAGTTTCTGGAAATGTCTCCTCAGGTGCGGGGGGGTGGGGGGTGGGGGTGGTGTGTGTTTCAGGAAACCATCAGGATCCTTTTTCTTCTTTTGTGTGGCCCTATCTATCACCTTATATCACCTTACAGCGGGCCCTGAGGGAACTGGTGGAGGAAGTGGCTAAGCCACTGTCCATCATATTTGAGAAGTCATTGCACTCCAGTAAAGCTCCCACTGACTGGAAAAGGGGAAATATAACCCTCACTTTTAAAAAGGGAAATAAGGAAGACCCACTGGACTACAGGTCAGTCTCACCTCAGTGCCTGGCAAGATGATGGAGCAGATCCTCCTATGCTAAGACACATGGAAAATAAGGAGATGGTTGCTGACAGCCAACATGGCTTCACTAAGGGCAAATCGTGCCTGACAAATTTGGTGGCCTTCTACAATGGAGTTACACTTATGGTGTATGAGGGAAGAGAAATTGGCATCATCTACCTGGACTTGTGCAAAGCATTTGACACCGTCCAGCACAACATTCTTGTCTCCAAACTGGAGATATAAATTTGATGGATGGTTCACTCAGTGGATAAAGAATTGGTTGGATGGTCACACTCAAAGAGTTGTGGTCAATGGCTCAATGTCCAAGTGGAGAGCAGTAACAAGTGACATTCCTCAGTGTTGGGACCGGCACTGTTTAACATCTTTGCCAGCAACATGGACAGTGGGATCAAGGGCACCCTCAGCAAGTTTGCCGATGACACCAAGCTGTGTGGTGCAGTTGACACATTGGAGGGAAGGGATAGGCCATCCAGAGGGACCTGGACGGGCTGGAGAGGTGGGCTAATGAAAACCTCATGAAGTTCAACAAGGCCAATTGCAAGGTCCTGCACCTGGCTTGGAGCAATCCAGAACACAAGTACAGGCTGAGTGGAGAATGGATTGAGAGTAGCCCTGCAGAAAAGGACTTGGGGGTCTTAGTGGACAAGAAGCTTGACATGTCTTGGCAATGTGCACTTGCATCCCAGAAAGCCACTGGAGAAGAAGAGGCTCCAAGATTAGCTTATTTCAGCCTTCCAGTACCTAAAAGGGGCCTAGACTGGAATGAGTATGCCCCCATGATCCTATTATCACAGAGTGGGGTTTTGTGGGCCATGGTACTTATTGTAACCTGTTTCAAACTGGCCCTAACTGACCAAAGAGACCTTTCCTGACTGCATTTAAAGAGACAGAGCAGAGATATTCTAAGTGGTATGCTTGACTTTCCAGAGTACTTCACCAACTAAATAATCAGTACGGGCCCACCCAGAGCCCTGTAAGCTAAGCATTCTTTGCAAAACCTGAATTAGATGCTCCACCTTCTATTAAAGGGAAACATCTGACAGCACTGCAACCAAGACAACCTGTTATGGTAAAATTACCACAAATTGGAACTGTGCCTATGACTCTGACTAAACCTCATGACCCACTTGCTTGGGAAGTCACCCTTAGCTGTGATGCAAAACAATTTTCGGCACCTGGAGAGCCTGTTCCAATGCCTTAACACCCTCTGGGTGAAGAACCTTTTTCCAATATCTAGCCTAATCCTCCCCTGAAACAGCTTCATGCTGTTCCCTTGGATCCTGTCACTGGTCACCAGAGAGAAGGGATCGGTGCCTGCCCCTCCACTTCCCCTCATGAGGAAGTTGTAGACTGCAATGAGGTCTCCCCTCAGTCTTCTCTTCCCCAGGCTGAACAGAACAAGTGACCTCAGCCACTCCTCATATGGCTTCCCTTCAAGGCTCTTCACCATCTTTGTCGCCCTCCTTTGGATACTCACCAATAGCTTAATATGTTTCTTATATTGTGATGCCCAAAACTCCACACAATATTCAAGGTGAAGCCACACCAGCACAGAGTAGAGCTCTATTGTTATATTTCTATAGATAATAACCAAAATGGCTACATATCTCCTTTCTATTACAATTAAATTGTTTTAAAATAAACCTGCCATATATATGTATATACATATATATATACACACCAGTCATTCAGTGTCATTGCACTCTACTCTGCCCCAAGGGATCTATCAACAAGAACCTCAGTTACTCTGCCTCAATGGCGGGTTGTAACATTAAACTGACATCACAGACAGGATGTGGAATTATCACTGTGGGCCAAAGCTGTTGTAGGGTTTTCTGGTGTGACCCGGACCTGTTGTAAGGTTTTCTCCAGGAGAAAGTCAAGCTGATCCTCAGAGGGTTAATGGGGAGAAAGACATTAACCCTAAGTGGGTTAATTACTGATTCAGAATGAATGAGTGCCCCCTCATGATGAAATTAAAAAGCTATGATGTTAACACTTCTCCTCACAGTATGACCTGAGCACATAACAATTGGCATGACCCACAAACAGTGGTGGATCGGATTGCAATCCTAACAGAAGAACATAAACTAAAACCTGGCAAAGGAAAGGCCGTATGTACCATTTTGGGTGCTGCTGTTATAGCAGCACAAAAGGAGTGATTAGTTACTCAGAAATCTGAAAGTGAAATAATAAGATCTTTAGAAGTATTGGTGAAAGAACTGCATTATCAGTTAAATGAGGAAAAGAGTGGCCAAGCAGAAAGGGACCTGGGGGTTCTGATTGACAGGAAACTGAACATGAGCCAGCAGTGTGCCCAGGTGGCCAAGAAGATCAATGGTGTCCTGTCCTGTATTAGGAATAGTGTGGCCAGCAGGACCAGGGAAGTGATTCTCCCCCCGTACTCAGCACTGGTTAGGCCACACCTCAAGTACTGTGTCCAGTTCTGGGCCTCTCAGTTCAGGAAGGGGCTTGAGGTGCTGGAGCACGTCCACAGAAGGGCAACAAGGATGGTGAAGGGACTGGAGCACAAGTCCTATGAGGAGTGGCTAAGGGAGATGGGGTTGTTCAGCCTGGAGAAGAGGAGACTCAGGGGAGATCTCATCACTCTCTTCAACTACCTGAAAGGAGGTTGTAACCAGGTGGATATCTGTCTCTTCTCTCAGGCCACTAGCAATAGAACAAGAGGATACAGTCTTAAGCTGCACCAGGGGAGGTTTGGGTTAAACATTAGAAAGAAGTTCTTTACAGAGAGAGTGATTGGGCATTGGAATGAGCTGCCCAGGGAGGTGGTGGATTCACCATCCCTGGAGGTATTTAAGAAGAGACTGGATGTGGCACTTAGTGCCATGGTCTAGTAGGCAAGGTGGTGTTAGGTCAAAAGTTGGACTTGATGATCTCAGAGGTCCTTTCCAACATAGTTGATTATGCGATTCTGTGATCAAAGTTCCAGGAAAAGTATATCAGATTTTCACAGGATAAAAACATAGGGGGTGATCCCTGTGATAACAAACTAGGGTAAAATGATTCTTTATCTCCTTCAACTCCCCTTGAATCTACTGGATTTTGGGGTATAGTGGGAACAACCCCATTCAATCCGACTCAGGTGGCTGATTTGCAAGAGCATTCTGGCCACAATCCAGATGAGATTGAAATTCAGCAAGTGGAATCCTATCAATGCATACATAATAATGGCCCATACATTCAGATTCCACTAGGTTCTTGTTAACAATAACATTTCTAATAGATACTGGAGCACAACATTCAGTATTAATGCAGAAGGATGCTGAGAAGCTGGGTGTACAACCTGGATGGCAAAGATTTAAAATCACTGGAGTAAATGGAGCAAGTGTTATCTGCCAAGCTGCTAAGAATAATTTATGGCTCCTGAGTGAGAAGTGGACATCAGTTACTCGCTTTGCAATTAAAGATCACAATGAAAACATTTTGGGTTTCGATGTTCTGAACTACTGAACCTGGCATCTGCTGGATCGTAGCACATGGTCCTTTGGTTTGAACATTGATCCTAAGCCTAAAAGAAATCCAGAGCCTGCAGTATGCTCGCTCCATGCAGTACCTGCACTCCCTGATTCAAGTATTGCTGGTGTATCACAGCTGCAGTACAAAATGGAATTTCTGAAGTTATAGCTGATTTGGCTCCACTAACAGCAGCTGTACCCAACATTGCAAACCTAACAGCCACAATACAAGCACCTGTGTGCTTGGGCATTGACAGGGTGGTTTCACATTCCCCTTCTAATTCTCCTGTCTGACCCGTGAAAGAGCTGAACAGACAGTTGTGGCTTACAGTTTATTATAGGCAATTGAATGTCAATACTGCGCCTTTAACCACTGCTGTGCTAAATTCTGTGGAACTGGTAACTCAAATTCAGTGATTGTCCCATTCATGGATGGCAATCATGAATGTAAAAGATATGTCTTTTATGATTCCATGTGGAAACACGACAAGGCTCAATTGGCACTTACCTGGAAGGGAGGGCAATACACCTTTAACAGACTCCGACAGGGGTATAAACGTTCACCCATGATTGCACATGCTGTGCTTGTCCAACTTTTACAAGCAGTCTTACTCCCTTCAAACATGAAATTAATCAGAGGAGACCCCCCTGAAAAGGTAGGAGAAGCAACAACAGCAGTGCAGCAAGCACTTCATGAAATAGAAGTTGAGATTCCACCTGAGAAATATCAAGTCCAAGCTGTTAAACAACTTGAGCCACTAAGGGGTAACCTGTCTGGACCAACCCTGAGACTTGCAACTGCAGCCTCTTCTCCACCAGAGATCCAACAGCGCCCCCTGCTGGTCGTGCACCAAAAGGCGAAAAGTACTTAATTGTTTTTGGTGGGAATTTGGGTGCAGGATTATTGTTTGGGGTTTTTGTGTTACCTATATACATATATTCTTTAATAAAGGGCTGCTATTTTTTTTCTTTTTCCACATTTCCTCGACTGGAGCCTCTTAATTTCAGATTTATAATTGCTTAGAGGGAGGAGTTTGGTCTTCCTCATAACTCTCCCTCCTTAGCAAACACTTCGGTCTTGTTAAACTGAGACAGACAATTGAGAATCAGGGAATTCAACCAAATTTAGCCTGGGAGCTGGTACAAGGGTTTATGCATAGTTGGAATCATATGAATCAAGGAATATGTATTAACCTTCACAGTTCTACCTTGGAAGGGTTTAGATTTATGATGATTTTGGTAAATTTTCTGGACCCACAGGATTAAGGATGGCAAACCAGATATATTTAAATAAAAATGAATGATTTATTATGACGAATGATTTATTATGATAAATGATTAGACAAAAATATCCTAATCAGAATTATTTACTACAGATTATTGAAGTTAAAAATACTAGTATAGTATAATGTACTACATCAGAGCAATTGTGTTAAAGCAATTATATGAAACTAGCAAAAACCCCCAATTTTTAAGTAGAGATTGATGTTATTCACCCATACCAATGACTAGGCAAATCTCTTTCACTCAGCCTCAAGGAGTAACCTTGAGGGGTGTCCCCACCCAAGGAAGGAATCTCCACACACACTCCAACAAGGGGTATGTTAGAAGAACATGCCATTTAAAAGTGGGAGTGGACTTGTATAGTATAAAGTGATTGACTGTCAGTCATGTGTCCCCAGGCCAGCTGTGTCAGCTTCACATTTTTAGATAAGGATACTTTACCATATCTGCCACACCTTTACCTCACTATCAGGATGTTTAACTTTGGGGTTGATGAGTCAGACTGGTTTTAGCATAATTCAACACCAAAAGCAACATGACACACCCTCTCAGTCCACCACAGATAGCTTTGCAAAATTGTTTTACTTCATTCCAGGCAGAACATCCTGATACAGAGGGTCAACCATGGACTCTGATGTACTATTGAGTTTCCTACAATGTGTCCTAAGAGGTATTTTTACTTCACTTCTGCTGCAGGCAGGCAAGCGAGCGGGAGAGAACCACACACACATCCACAAGATGCAAGTTCAAATCCAGTTTTATTATTGTTAAGCTGTACAATTTATATTATTCTGAGTCCTGTCCACGCGAACACGAGCACAGCACGCCATCGCGATTGGTCAGCACGCACTGTCCACGCGCCCTAGGTAACCCACCAATTTGTGGTTTTGAAGCCCACATTTGCATACCGTTTCCGTTATCACTGTTTTTCCCATCCTGTTTCTGCTGACTCCTGCATTCCTGCAGCAGCAAGCCGTTTCTTATTTATCTTACTGTTACCTCCTGACCTTTTCAGAACTCAGAATAATCATGCAGAATTGCTAAGGCCCCGACATTTCCCCCCTTTCGCTTAAGCATAGAATCAAAGCTGTGAATGATACAATATTGAAGACACCTAAAGATACATGGAACAACAAACAATAAAACCAGAATAAAAATGAGTATAGACAACCCTTGTTTCAGTACATCTTTCAGCCACCTCCTATTCCCCATGATGCCAGCCAGGCATCCAATCCCACAGATCCTTCTTTTACATGATGCATGCGTTCCTTAAGTTCTTGTAGCTGTTTGTGTATGCTTTGTGAATGATCAGATAAATTCATACAACACATTCCCTCAAAATCCTGACACCCATGCCCATGTGCTAAAAGCAAAAAATCAATCGCTGCTCTATTTTGTAAAACCCCATGTCTCAAGCTATTTACATCGCTAGCTAAACCTGGTAAGATTTCAGAAGTAGAGTTAAATTGTTTTACAGCCCAGCATGCCAAAGTTTTTAATTTTCTTCCAGTTTGCTGCCGCCATGCCCCCTGGGAGGAAAAGTGACAAAGCAACGGCTTCACCTGTTCCAAGTTTCACATTGTCATCACAATCAGGTGTTAAGTCTTTGAGATCTCTCTTGGTCCGAATGTGATTTGTTTGTCTTACCAGGTCACGCATGGAGGGTGCAAACATGGTTAACTTCCCAATGGAACATGGTCCTCCCACGGGACTAAAAGGAATACCAGGCCAAGCTCTATCACCACATATCAGAAAATAACCCTCAGGTAGTATTTTGGCAGACATGTTTTCTACATTTAACTCCCCGGCATGTTTGGAGGTATTCCAATGACTAGATTGCCCGGTCACATTTTGGTAGCCCAAATAATATTGCATTACGCCGTCAGCATGCATGAGACGTTTCCATGAGTCTCCAAAATGGACGACTCCGGATCCATTGATCGGCAAAATCTTTGGGTATATATTGGTACAATTTGTTTGGTTAGAAACATCGCTCAAACTTATGACAGGAGGAAATGATCCCCACAAATCCAATTCTTATAAGGGTAAAGGTGCCGACTCGTTGAGTTGATATATCAACTGTTGTAAAAAACGTGCTTCTTTTACAATAGACCAATTCCACGATTTTGTACATTCTCCCCGTGAGTTGTTGTCTCTCCACTGCCAATAAGAGTTATTAATAGCAGTGTAGTTCACTTCCAAATGGCTAAAGTCTGGCCAATGTATGTATGGATAACCAACTAGACAAGTTCGAAAAGGATCACTGGCTTTTTGGAGGGATAGACAAAATTCTGTAACCCCAGACACATTGGCCCAAGTAACCCACATATTTTGTCTTGGGTCAATGTTGTGGATGGCTGCGACAGGGATGATGCTGGATAGAATTAGGTGGTAATACCAGATAGCCTTAGTTTTGTTGTTTATGTTGCCGTTTTTCCTTGCG
This sequence comes from Myiozetetes cayanensis, assembly GCF_022539395.1. NCBI lineage: Eukaryota > Metazoa > Chordata > Aves > Passeriformes > Tyrannidae > Myiozetetes > Myiozetetes cayanensis. Next base: position 33,389 of record NW_026087998.1, read on the forward strand.
TTTGCTAATCCGTAATTTATGAAACTGATACCTTGGAGTTTTGATGTTTTAATTTTTTTTATTTTTGTAGACCTTAGAAGTAGTTATGTAGTAAATGTAGATTTTAGAGTAGCAGCATATTATCCCTTTACCCTTAACACACCAGCTCAAACCCCTGTTACCCATTCCCATATCAATTCCCTAAATTCCATAGCCTGTTTAGTCTCTTTTTCAAGGTAGAATTGTAGAAGAACACCCTAACCCTACGGAACAAGATACAGCCATAGACCCAACAACCTTCAGGCCTAGAATTCTGGAAGGCCTCCAAGGACATTACATGCTCTGAGGAAGATGAAGATGAAGAAGAGAGGGTCCCAAAACGCCCCCAGACCCAATTCCCAAGAGGCGTGGCGGGGACAGAACCTGGGTGGTGGCTGGACTGGATTGGGCAAAAATCATTATAAAAACTGTGGACATCTGTATTTCGGGAGCGCGCGCTGAGGGTATTCCAGAAAGCCTGGGGGCTCATTAAAACTTTTGTATCCTTATCTTATCTCCTACCTAATTTGGCTTGGAGTCTTTTTTCCCCCACAGCCATTTAGGCAACAGTTTTGGTGACTCCGTACGGGGAATCGAGACCTGTGACTCCTCTGGATTGGTATTCCATTTTGCAGGGATTTCTTCTTCGGTTGGCATATCTTGAAGAATTCCTGCTCTGATCTTGGGGAGCCCAGCTTCTCGGAACCGCATGTGGAGGCGGTAAGATAAAGAACAAAACTCCTAGAGAATTTTAATTAGCAGCTGCGGGAAGGAGTTTCCCCAGGGCTAGGGAATACGTGTGTGAGGCTGGGGAAGGGAAACTTGGACTTGGGCCCAAAGTCAGTGCTTTCCCAGTCTGGCTGAGCAAAGGGATTTTTTGCCGGAGTGGGCAGTGGAACTGCTCCGGAAAGTTTAAGTTAGGGCAGGCAGGAGGATTTCGGGTCTCTTGTTGGCCAGGTGTGGCCGGAGAGGGGGGGACGCCTCCCGCTTGAAACTCTGTGTTTCTGCCTGAACCTGGTAGTGTCTGGATTGTGACACAAGGTCTGCAGTGTGTGTGTGTGGCTGTGAGTTCTCAGGTTAGATCTGTCGTTTGCCTCGTGTGTTGTTTGTTAACATGGGATGTACACAAGCTAAAGAGGAGATTCCAGAGGGAACCCCTCTTGCTTTGGTTTTACGGTATTGGGATGATTTAACTGGCCCTGAGACATCTTTTTAAAAGGCGGGAGGTAAAGTTAGACTCTCTATGGATGTTTGGCCCTATACCGGGAAAATTTAGGAGGAATAGCCTGGCCGAAATTTGGCTCTTTATGAGGCAAACACAGTGTTTCATCTTATGACAAATCTCTTCATAAGGAGGAAAAGTGGTCAGAATTGCATTATGCAGAATTATTCTACCTTTTCTTTAACCCGTCCGAAATTGAGAAAGGTATATAAAAAGGACAAAGTTAAAACAGAAGCAGAACTCACAGAAATGGCATTAGAGGAGAAAAAGAAAATCAGCTAAACATGATCCTAACAGTGAAATTAATACTGAAAGCCCTGGAAATGAAGATCTGGAGCTTTAATTCCCCAGATATGAGAATAATAGCTTCCAGGACCCTTCCTGGGTCCGGCCGTAGTGGGGCGTCGGTCCATCAGAGCGGGGGTAGCCTCGGGGCAGGTCCTGCCAGCTCGGCAGGGACGGCTGGATCTGCAGTGCTGGGTCCAGTTGCTTCGGGGGCCCCGGGGGCAACGGGGGGACAGGTTGGGACTGCTCCGGGAGGAGCGGGGGTCCTGGGAACTGCTGTTGGTGCTCCGGGACCCGAGGGGCCGGAGCCGGCTGTTCCAACCGGCACGGGAGCGGCGGGAGCCGGGGCAGCCTCTGCCCCGGCTGTGCCGGGAATTCTAGCACCGGCTGAACCGGCGGTAGCCCCTCCCAGAGCTGCGGAGCCAGCCCTTGTCGAGGCCGCAGGGCCGGTCCTGTCTGAAGCTGCGAGCTCCCTGGGTGTCGGTGATCGAGGAGCGATGGTCCCTCCCGAGGCTGTGGGGCTGATCCCGCCTGGAGCTGCGGGCTCTGCCAGTGTCGGGGTGGGGGCGATAGTCCCCCCCTGGACTGCGGGGCCGTTCCTGGCAGGGGATGCAGGCCCTTTTGGTTACGGGGGGGCGGTAGCGCCTCCCTGGGCTGTGGGGCCAGTCCTGGCTGGAGCCGCGGGCTCTGCCGGTACCGGTGGGGGGGCGGCGGCCCCCGCCGGGGCTGCTACAGACAGCGCGGGCTCAGGTGCTGTGGGAACAGAAGGCTCAGACCTCAAGGCTGCGGGAGGAGGAGCGGGGGCAGTGTCTGCAGCCGGGGTCCCTGCCCCGGTTGACAAGGGACCCTCCAGCTCTGCCATGAGGGGCGGGGACGAACCCACCCCCATCCCTTCGGCACCGCCCTATCCTACGGGGAAAGGGGGGGACCAAGGTTTAGAATTACAGCATCGGAAGAGGAACAGATTAAAGTTTACTGATACAGGCACAGAAGTTTCTAACGATATGTTCTTAATTAAATTCCTTAAAGGGGGGAGAATAAAACTTATCACCCCTAACACTAAATATATCGAGGTAGCTACCTTTTTCATACAGGAGAACCACGGAGAGATCCCCGCAGAGGTTGAGAATGCTGTGACCCCTTTAATGTGGACTAACAAATATCCTGGGAAGTCCAAGCGAGCAGAACCCGTAAGCATCATGCTCAAGCCAGAAACAACACCGGCTCTACCTTTCCAAGTCCTACTGACTTCCCTCACTGCTGTCAAAGTTACTGACAAAGGACCCTAGTTTCATTACTCCAGAGTGAAAAAAACTTCAATTCCTAGAACTAACAGCAAAGCAAAACCCGACTCAGAAGAAGAAGATGTGGCATAAACTGTTTCTGCTGTACATGTTATCTGTACAGTCAAAAACTATGAATTAAGTTTGGAGCCTAATTTACATTTAGCTTTAGTAAAATGCACCTGATATTATTTGTGAAAGTAAGTACTGAATTTGCACTATGAATTTGGCTGCAATTCGGAATCAAACTAAAATTCTACATCAGGTATCTCTGGACAATGTCTCACTGGGTTTGGGAGGCACTCTCCACAAACTTACTTCATGGTTACCGAACTGGACGTGGATTAAACAACTGTTTCTATTGGTAATGTACATACTTAGTGTTTGTGTAATAGCTTATTGCATGAACCAATGTTGTAGATGTTGGTCATCTTTTTGGAAAGTGATTAAAAGTAAGTAGTAGAGATTGGACAAAATTTTTGAGTTTTGTCCAGTCTCTAAAGGGGGGACTGATACCTTGGAGTTCTGATGTTTTAATTTTTTTTATTTTTGTAGACCTTAGAAGTAGTTATGTAGTAAATGTAGATTTTAGAGTAGCAGCATATTATCCCTTTACCCTTAACACACCAGCTCAAACCCCTGTTACCCATTCCCATATCAATTCCCTAAATTCCATAGCCTGTTTAGTCTCTTTTTCAAGGTAGAATTGTAGAAGAACACCCTAACCCTACGGAACAAGATACAGCCATAGACCCAACAACCTTCAGGCCTAGAATTCTGGAAGGCCTCCAAGGACATTACGTGCTCTGAGGAAGATGAAGATGAAGAAGAGGGGGTCCCAAAACGCCCCCAGACCCAATTCCCAAGAGGCGTGGCGGGGGCAGAACCTGGGTGGTGGCTGGACTGGATTGGGCAAAAATCATTATAAAAACTGTGGACATCTGTATTTCGGGAGCGCGCGTGCTGAGGGTATTCCAGAAAGCCTGGGGGCTCATTAAAACTTTTGTATCCTTATCTTATCTCCTACCTAATTTGGCTTGGAGTCTTTTTTTCCCCACAGCCATTTAGGCAACAAAACGCAAAACAAACCCGATCCATATTTTTGGGGAGGGACCATCCACCCCCTAGGGATACACAAGTTTTCGTTACAGAACCAATCAAGGATCTTGGTGTCATTTTGAGCCATGATTCGGTCATATTCATGTTGTGTACTCCACCTCTGTTCCACTATCCACCTTTGTTCCTGGCTTGGCCTACTATGATCAGAGAGGTTAAAACAACACAAGCACACTTGTCTTGATTATAGGTAAAAGCCATCCTGATATTTACCAACAGACCATTTAGTCAATTTTGACCAGCATTAACTTGCAATATCTTCAATATCTGCTTCCAATCTCCGAAGGCTAGCAGCATCAACTTACCATAATTAAATCTATATAACACATTCTCTTAAAATCTTAATATTCATTAAGTATTTAAGTTCACACACACAGATATCTGCGTAGCTTTTTTCACTCATACAGCTTTTTTCCCTCATACAGCTTTTTTCCCAGTCATTCAGAAGGTGGCCACCTCAATCATCCTTCATTCACACATAGCTGGGATTTTTATTATATTTTTCATTTCAACCACACATCTCAGATTCCTAAGTATTGTTGGCTTCTCAGTGTTTCTCAGTCTGCCATCTCTGGTGGTCATGTTCAGCAATTCCACCTGTCCTGAAAAGGAATCAATACAAGGAAACAAAAAGGCCTAACAAACCTAAATGAGATCCATTACTGATCCAGGACCTGTTTATGTACATGCATATTCTCCTCCCCTCTTTTGTTTTGAAAATATGCTTGGTGTGTAAAATGCTTTTTGACAATAATTTGATCTCTGAGTGAGTTAGCCTTGCTTTAGAATACCAAAAGCTATGCAGTATAACAGAAATAACGTCAGGTGAACTGAAAAAAAGGACAAAGAATCATCTGTGTACATTTTAAATTCCCACCTGAAATGTATCTTAACCTAATGCTAGAAAGGGGGAAAAGAAAAGAAGGTATAATCTGCAATTACAAAATCACTTTAACCAAGTAACCAGGATCAATTATAGACCTCGTAAACCTTTAACTATTCCCCAGTAAGTTCCACTTCTCTGTCATCTGTGACAAACTCTGCGAAAAACACCACCATGCACATGAAAGGTCTCCCTTTTTCCCTTTTTTTTTTTTGTTTTTTTTAATCAGCTGCAGTTTCAGCAGCTTTGTCTTAACACCACAAGTGCTAAGCCCTGCAGGTTTGGGTCCTCCGGGACTTCCCTCAGCGTAGGCAGCAGCGTGCCCCGCTCTGGTTCAGAGCTCGCAGTGTCCCGGCTCCGCAGCCCGGCGCAGCCGCATCAACAGGAGCCCCGCCTTCACTCTGCTCCCAGCATCGTTCTGCCTAGGCGTCCTGCTCTGTGCTGGCTCTCCTCCGCCGATGTTGTCTCTGTGCTCTCTGGATGTTGCTATCTCCGCAGTCTGGGGTGTATTCAGGTCTCAGTTTCTGTCCATCTGCCTCTTCCAGTTGTTTTCACTGTTAACAAAAGCTTAACAAACCGTTGCTCTTAAAAGTTCCATCAGTTCTAAGTAGTTACTGTGCAGAAACAAATGAGAGCAGTCAGACAATTTTACCGAGGGCCTGCATGGAGAAAAAAGGACACTTCAGAGCCGCAGCCGGCCCCTCGCTCCACGGTGGGTCTTGAACCTATGACCCAGGGATTCACAGTCCTGTGCTTTAGTGAGTGAGCTATCCGAGCTGCTTTGGGAATAGCTGCGCTCCCTTCAAGCTACTCAGGCTCTCTTGAACTAACACAGCAGCAACAGCCCTAGGAAGCTCCTGCGTTCGAAAGGTTTTAGACACCACTTTCACAAGCATTTGTTTTTCAGTCTTAGAGTAGCAATGCTTAACTCCGTGTCTTCTATCTGTGACTGCTGTAGTGAAGCTATAACTTGCAAAGCAAACATAGTTTTTGCCTCTTGTTCAAGTTAAAACATTTTTAAAAGTTCAAAGAATGTCGTGGGCGGGCTTTACGGAATTCCATAGTTGCCGTCCTTTGTAAAGCGGAGCGGTGCGGGGAGGGGGGGAGTGCTCCGGGCGCCTCTGCCTTCCCGTGTCTTCCAGCAGCCCTTTATCTTGCCTCGCCCTCCCGTCTCGGTCCGTCCTTAGGGCACACTGCTTGAGGTGGGAGGGGGTGGGGGCTGTTCGATCGCGATCTGAGGCGACCCCGGTATTTTAGTTTCGATTTGTACTTCAGGCAATTGCTTTTCATTACTGGGGTTCCATGGTGGTAATTCGTCATCTAAACCCCACGCTATTTGTTCTGCCTTAGTCATGACAGGACATGTCAACAGAGGATAATTAGGGGAGTCTCCAAGAGGGGGCCAGACACCCTGCATTTCAGCCGCGCGTTCTACCTTTGTTTGAGAGCTATCGGGAGGCCGCACTGCAGCTTTAACAGCCACGGCGACTTACGCCTCGCCATGTAGCCGTTCAATCAGTATTCGCAGAGTATGGTAAGTTTTGCTAATGTCTTTGCCCCTTTCGTTCCAAGTTGTACCGATTCCCACAAGTCCTCCCCCACCTTTTGCCACGTCTCAGTCTTATATATATCTTGCGTGGAGGAGAAAAATCCACGGCGGTGACACCAACATAGTAAATCTATCAGCGCCGAACGCGGCAACTGAGTGTCAGTCTTATCAGCCAATTTCATTAGGCTATCAACAACCACCTTTTCCACTGCTAACGCAGTTAATCTCATCCTGCTTATCTTCCTGACTCACCAGTCAGTCCGTGCACGATCTGCCTTTCTCCTGACGCCCAGCTATAACTTCGCTGGCAGCAGGATCCTCGCAGGCTCTGCAGTCCGATGTTCGATCGTCCCCAAGCACGTATGTCGGGGTTCACCAGATGCTGCAGGCAGGCAAGCGAGCGGGAGAGAAGCACACACACATCCACAAGATGCAAGTTCAAATCCAGTTTTATTATTGTTAAGCTGTACAATTTATATTATTCTGAGTCCTGTCCATGCGAACACGAGCACAGCACGCCATTGCGATTGGTCAACACGCACTGTCCACGCGCCCTAGGTAACCCACCGATTTGTGGTTTTGAAGCCCACATTTGCATACCGTTTCCGTTATCACTGTTTTTCCCATCCTGTTTCTGCTGACTCCTGCATTCCTGCAGCAGCAAGCCGTTTCTTATTTATCTTACCGTTACCTCCTGACCTTTTCAGAACTCAGAATAATCATGCAGAATTGCTAAGGCCCCGACACACTTCTTCTATTTATGCTAATCAATATGGTAACTATAGTACATTCTGCACTTAACATGCTTCTCAGTTGTGGATGCAATTTACTTTGGAATCAATTGTAAAGGAAGGAGATGAGGGCCATTTGAGCACTGAAATTGAAAAAAAGCAACCTGGGATAATACAATTAAGTTTGAAAAGGAATTAATTTCACTTATGACCCCATCAGCATATACAGCTTAGTGTTTGAATCCAGAAATACTAAGGCTGTACAAGCTGCAAGGCTAGAAAGACCAGCCCCTCTCCCAGTTAAATATGGGTCACTTACTAGAACACCAAGGTTCAATGAAGAACAAAATCGTTTATGGAGAGAAGGAAGAGCTTTAAGCATTCCCTAAGACTTAATGCATGGGCAAAGTAATGAGAACTTGCAATGGTTGATAGATTCAGCACAATAAAAGGCCCCCCCTGAGCCTCAAATTGCCCAATCCTCAGGGTCCCCATTCACCTCTGCAAAAGGAATTGTCAATGCTAAAAAACTGAAGGTAACGACTGGAATGGGTTCACTGTGTTGCATAGTTAGAAATAGTTTAGAACTCAGTAAAGAAAAAAAACAGTTATCTACTTACATGTAGGATCCCAAAGACAGAACCTTCTTTTCCTACTAGATACAGGAGCTGAGGTATCTCTTAGACCTTATGTCAGGACCTTAAGCCTGACCTGCAATGAGAGAACCATAAACAACAGTGGGCTTAGGGAATAATCCCATTAAATGTCACATTGTTAAAACTATGATCCACTTACCAGGAGAAAAGCGATCAACTAAAATAACTGCAGTGACAGGGCCTTTTGGTCAGAGTATATTGGGGTTAGACATTCTAAAAGGAAAACAGTGGTGACATCAAGGAAAAATGTGGAGTTCTGGCTATGATATTAATGATTACCAGCCTCACAAAACCAGGGATATCAATCTGGCGGAAGTCTATTTTCTGAAGAAATTAATTAAATTACCAGTCTCTGCTGTAGTAAACCATAGACAATACCCCATCTCTAATGCTGCAAAGTCAGGCACGTCAGAGGTAATCAGGAATTTGGAACCCAGGGGAATTGTGCACAAAACACATTTGCCTTATAACCTGCCTTTGTGGCCTGTCAGAAACCAAATGGCACCTGGAGACTAAGAGTAGACTATCGAAAATTAAATGCCAATACAGCACTGCTAGCAGCTGCAGTTCAGAATATAGCCACACTGAATAATGAGATACAAAGCAAGGGTCACAAATGGATGGCTGTACTGGATGTTAAAGCCGTGTTCTTTATGGTTCCTTTACATGAGGAAGAACAGAATCAATTTGCATTTACTTGGAATGGGCAACAGTATACCTTCAATAGACTCCCCCAAGAATACAAGCATTCACCCACATTGGCTCATTGTGCTTTAGCTACAGAGATGGAAAGTATTATAGTACCCCCAGAAATAACTGTCTATAGATGACATAATGATTGCAGGGGAAGACAGAGATAAAGTAGCAGAGGCTATTTATTGCGATTCATGGGCAGTGTTCCAGGGAGGATTTGGAGGGATGCTGAAATGGAAACCAAAACACCGTTGAAAGCTCAAAAAACCCCACAATATTTATTACAAAGAAGTGGCCAACAAAACGAGAAGCTGAGAGACAGGAAAGGAGAGGAGGGAAATAAGCCCTCAGTGAAACCACCACTCACGCAGGTGTGTTTTATGAGGTTGTCTTACTGACCCAGAATGAGTAGAATTCCCCATAGCAGAGGCTTCATCCTCAGAGGGTCAGCAGGCTCACAAGATAGTGGGCGTTCCCACAAAAGGCAACGTTCTCCTTCATATGAAGCTTGAGTCCCCGAGCACAAGTCACCTGTGTTTTTTATCCAATTTGTTGGTGATGTCTTCCTGGGCCGGTGTGGCCATGACTGCCCAGCTAGAGGCCTTAGGTCCCTCCCCCCATTATGTAAGTGGTACCCTTTCTGCACATGCGTGTGTACAATGGAACTTCCCTGCGACTGCATGATACACCTTGGTGGCTCTTCCCTAAATGAGTCTGGGGGCTTACTTCATCACCCTCCTCTTCATTTTCTCCTTCAAATGCCCTTGGTGGGCCATCAGCCAATAGCGAGATACCAATTAATTTTAGTTTATGCAAAGTGCTGCCTTCAAGGATGAAGTTCTCCTTTATCAGTGCCTGTTTTCTCATAACTTGGCAGGAAAAAAACAAACTCTCACAGGTGTCTGGGTCAAACACAGACCAACAGTAGCCGTGTCTAATTAAGCACAGATACAGGCAGTGTATAAGGGAGCCACTGATTGGATAATGTTCTGGGAAAGAAACAATTGGAAAGTGAGTAACATAAGTGTATGGCAGAAAGAGGATTGGCAAGAGTTATTAGAAATTGGATGGAAAAGGCCTTTAGCCCTGTGTATTGGGTCTGGCTGAGCTGGAGTTCATTTCCCCATAGCAGCCCTCACAGTGCTGTGCTTTGCATTGGTAGTTAGAAGGGTGTTGATAACACACCAGTGTTTTGGCTACTGCTGAGCACAGAATCAGTACTGTAACATTCCTTCCCCAATCGAGGGCAAGATTCTGGGAGGGGACACAAGTAGGCCAGCTGACCCGAACTGACCAAAGAGATATTCCCTACCATATTATGTAAGCTCAGATATGAAAACTAAAGCAAGGAGCAGGAAGGCAGGCATTCATTGTCTCCAATGGCTGCCTGCTGAGGAACTGTTATGCATGCTGAAGCCCTGCTTCTTTTAAGTGGCTGACCATTGCTTCTGATGGGAAATAGAGAATAAACCCTTCTATGTTTCGCTTCACTTTTGTGCATGCAAACTTTTGCTTGGTTTTTCTTTAAATAAACTGCCTTATCCCAACCCACAAGTTGTTTTTTCCACCTTACTCTCTCCCCTGTCCCACTGGGAAGTGATAGAGTGGTTGGGTGGGCACCTGGCATCCAGCCAAGGTCAACCCACCACACCCTAAGATGGGTAAAGGCACATAGAAAGGGAAATGATCCAGCCAGTAAAGGGAATGCATACGCTGACCAACTAGCCCACGTAAATAAAATAGATATAGCAGAGTCAGATGAAACAGGGAAAATAGTTGATGATGGATGGGAAAGGCTAGCTGAATGGGCCCATATCAGAGGAGGGCATCAAGGGCGAGACATACTTTACCATGAACGTAGGGTTCATGGGTGGCTGGTGTCCTAGAGAATGTGCAAATGACTCATTAGCAAGTGCCTAGAATGCCAACTCAGGCTGATGAGAAATCATCGGGCTCAAGCAGACCTACTGCATATTAAAACTGACAGACTTCTGTGGAAAACATGGCAAATTGATTACATAGGACCACTGAGACCCGGTATGGGGAAGAAATATACTTTGGTGGGAGCTGAGGTAGTATCAGGATTAGTCATGGCAACAGCTGTAAGCAAAGTTACTGGTTTTAATACTGTGGGAGTGTTAAACAATTGATTCGATCATCTTCTTACTCCAAAAGAAATTCAAAGTCACAATGGTAGCCATTTTACATAAGAAGACATACAAAATTGCACAAGAAAAGAAGGAATACGGTGGACCTTTCATGCACCATATTTCCCATGAGCCAATGTGATTGTGGAAAGAGCCAATGGCCTGCTTAAAAAACGACTGCCCTTGAAACAGGCACACTGGTTGTCTGACCTGTCTCAGGCAGTTTATCGCCTAAACAATGGATAGGGAGAATGGAGAACCCCCAAAACTAGGGCTTTTTTCCCAAATCCAAGTGACAAAGTCACCCCAATAAAATGAAGCTGGAAAGCAATTCTCTGTGATATAAGTCTGGGGCAGTCTGTAATGGCAGACCTTCCAAAAATAGGCCAGGTACCCATGATATTAGAACATCAGTGAGGTCCTATGGCCTGGAAGGCCCTGGATTCCTCAGGGGCAATTCATCACATTGTCACTGTTATATCATGACTGTCAGTAAAAAGCTATGAAGGCTGATTCAGGGCAACATAAGAAAGCTCTCATCTTTATTATTCTCAGCTCCTTTTTATATCTTTCTCAAAGCAGCAAGCAAGCAGTAAGCAAACAGTAAGCAAGCAACAATGTTTTAATTGGCTATTCATTATTTTATACATTTGGCAGTAATCATGAGATACTTGGAGATGTTCAAGGTTAAGCTTGCAATTCTCACACCCAGAACTTACAGTCTGTCTTTGTTCTTTAATTAGGTTGTGTATAAGACTTACTTATCTTCAAGAATACACTTGAAAGTTTGCCAAGTCAATCTCTTCTTCCAGGGAGCTAACAGACCCGCTGTTAACCCCTACATCACATCAGTTACAGGTGGATTTATCCCATCCATTAACCTGACTGTGCTGGGTCACTTACCATGGCACAAGTAGTTTTCCCGTTTTCCTTTGCAGTACCCATAGAGTGGCAAACAGCAGAATGAAGTGGAAAATCCTGATGTTCATTTCTACAGTCATCACCCAACTAGGAGTCACTGGACTGCAACTGACAGTGATGGATCCCATCACAAGAACAAAAGGACACAGAAATAAGAAAAACATGATGTTACCACAGATCTCACCATGGGACGAGAATCTGCATCAAACCTTAGTTCAAAGAGTAATATGGATGATCAATAGGACAGACTGCTGGATCTACACCCATTTCCCAGAGCATTTTACAAAGGAAGTTCCATTAATAGGAATCCCAGTCCCACAAAACATCTCGTGGAGAAATTTATGGGTAAACACTTCTTTTGATTATCACACAAAAAACATTCAGGAATGGGAATTTGTAACCCCTATACCCACCCTATGGATGCTGAAAGAAATGAGGCTGCCACCACACAGAGTTTGATTTCAGGATTTGTCCGCCAATCTTTCTGGCGTTCCCCTTTTATTATGGTTCCTTTGTAAACAGCACCTAGTGTTTGTCTTTTAGTTAACTGGAATTCCCAGGATCGTTCTAAATGAGTGCCTTGATCCCACACATTCACCTCGCATCACGTGGTGGCTGGGATCAACCATGAGAGAAAAACACATGCTATGATGCAGACCACTCAAAGTGGTTTTTGCTTTGAGAACACAGCACTCTCTTTATCAAAAACACCAGTCAAGGCCAAAACACTCCTTTTTGATCCTAATTAACTGAATGCTGGTGCTGCTGGCTTAATTGGTTCCCACATCACCCCACCTTACATCAAATGTATACAAAGATGCAATCCTCCAAAGGGTTGAGGAAAAATAGATTACAAAACTAACACATTTGTAGAGAAGTATTCAGGATGTACAAATACAGTGAGAATTGGTTCCCAAAGTTTCATTAAGCATTGGCTAGCTCCTGCAGAAAAAGGATAGTATTGGATATGTGGAATGAAAGCTCAAAAGGTTCTACCACAGGACTGGTCTGGAATTTGTACTCTGGTAATTGTAGTCCCTAACATGACTATGGTAAAAAACTTAAGCAATAAAGAAGGAGTATTTCTCCGAACCTTTATGAAGAGGACAAAGAGAACACACAATCCACTGATAAACAAACCAACTTCATTCCAGTCCTTTGGTTAGGTGTTAATGAAATAGAGAAGGTATTAATCAATGTTTCAGCAACAATAGAAATAATGGGAAATAAAACAGCCGATGCCATAATAGCACTGCAAGAGGAAGTTTCACAATTGGCTAAAATTGCTATCCAAGATAGAATGCCATTGGACACAATACTAGCTTTACAAGAGGGAGTGTGCACAGTAATAAACACCACCTGTATGTATGTAGATCAAGGTGTAAGAGTGTCACATTATTTAAATGAGATCTGGAAACAAGTACAAATATTGCATGGAGTACAAATGGATCCTTGGGTTTTGCTGCAGCATGGAAGTGGCTTACATCCTGGTTACCAGACCTGGGGAGTTGGTTCAGGAAAATAATAGGATTGATTTTTGCAATTGTATTAACATTTGTTTGTGTGTTTGTTGTAATCCAATGTCACTCTTTATGTTTTACTAAAATAAGTATGATGAAAAAAGGTGCATATAAAATTGCAAGGGCTAAGTGTTAGGCCACAGGTATTTCAGTATTGCTGTGTTAGTATTAGTCTAAATTGTCAATATATTAATCGTGTGCAGTAGAATTGACTTGATTTTAGCATTTGTTATCACCTTTGGGAAGCCATTTTCTACACACATGGAGGCAAGAGGCATTGACATTGACACTCCATGAGAAATGGCCAAATGTGACCAAAAGATATGGGGTGGAATCTGATGGCAATGAAAGATAGTCAAGATAGATAGTCGGGTCTTCGTGTGCATCCTCCACACACACACACACACCTCCTCTCCCTTGCCATCCCTGATAGGCAATATGATTTATCCTAAGATAAAAACACCAGGTAGGAATTAGGGTAGGATGAACTCTCTGGATGGTTACATAATGAATGCATTCCAGAAATGGGGGAGCTGTGATGAATGTGATTGACTTTGGTACATACTGGCCTGCAAAAGGGTATAAAATGCTGTTGGAGACTGAGTCAACTGGGTAAATTGGTCTTCCACAGTTGCAGGCAGGTTCCAGATGGATACTCTCTCCCCCTCACTGGGCAGGGATGCCTGCAAGGTATGTCCAGACCAAAGACAGGGAACACTCACTTTTGGACAGGTGTGTTGATACCAAAAAAGCAGGAGAAACAAACTCCTTAACACCAATTTGTAGGTGTTAAAAAGGGCATTCTTTATTCAGCACACTGGATGTTTGGAGACAGCTCCTCTAATCGAACATGCTAAATGACAGAAAGACAGGGCGTTTTATTACACATACTATTTATATATTCATTAGATATTCTCACTCAATACATATTCATTACTTGGCTTTACATAGTTGTACCCTTATAGGAAGTCCTTATTTGGTCCTTCCGGTTCTTCTTCTTTGGTTCTTGAGCAAGCACAGTGTCAATGTGTTTTACCACAAAAATTGTAATGTTTGTTTTTTATTTTATCTAGGTACACAGAGTTCAGCTTACATCTTGTTTGCTTGAGTTACATCCCTTATCTAATTCTCAGGGACTTCTCTAAGATTATATTGTTCCTTATTTGGCCATATCGAAATGCTGTGAGTAATGTTTCTATTTCTCCTATCAGTGTAAAAGCATTAAGATCTGGTCACATATGGAGATAAAATCCTAAAGTAGCTCCATAGGTGCTTTGTTGCTTTGTAATTGTGTATTCTCCGAGGCCAAAGACTGTAAACCTGCATGTTTCTAGCCAAACTTGCTTATATTATAACCCTTTAGACCTGCTTATATGATATACTGCATTGGCAATATTTAGATACTGTATTTGTATTAGCACTAAATCTAATCATCCATGTAATCAGTGTCATACTTCTCATGCCTGACCAAGGATCTTCTCTGTACTACTCTGCCACAACTATTCAGTCCTCTCGGGGGGAAAAGAAGGTCTCTAGATCTGATGAGAAAATGACAGGCAGTATGGATATTCCAAACTCCATGACATGACACTAGCTATTCTAACTCCAGCAACAGGCACTGCAGACACTCCAACCCTGGCAACAGGCACTGCAGCAAAAACAGAGAACCAACCTTTGCCAGTATCAGTCACTCATACACAAGAAGAAATGATAGCAGGAAAGTTATGATGTAGTCACCATCATGGAATCGTGGTGGGATGACTCACCGGACTGTAGTGTTGCAATGGATGGCTACAAGCTCTTCAGAAGGGACAGGCAAGGAAGGTGGGGTGGCTCTGTATATTAGGGAGTGTTTTGCCTGTATAGAGCTTGAGGATAGTGATGATAAGGTTGAGTGCCTAAAGGTGAGAATCAGGGCGAAGGTCAACAAGACAGATATCCTGGTGGGAGTCTGTTATAGACCACCCAATGAGGATGAAGAGGTAGAAAAACTATTCTATAAGTGGCTGGCTGATGTTTCATGATTGTCAGTCCTTGTTCTTGTGGGAGAATTTAACCTGATGGATGTCTGCTGGAAACTCAACACAGCGGAGAGGAGGCAGTCTAGGAGGTTCTTGGAGTGTGCAGAAAAAATCAACTACGACAGGAAGTTAAGTGAGCCTACTAGGGGTGGGGCCCCACTAGACCTGCTGTTTACAGGTGGTAGGAGATGTGGTGGTCAAAGGCCGTCTTGGGCATAGCAACCACTAAATGATAGAGGTTTTGATTCTTGGTGAAGGAAGGGGATCAACAAAACCTCTATCTTGGACTACCAGAGAGCAGACTTTGGCCTATTCAGGACACTGATTCGGGAAGTCCCTTGGGAAGCAGCCATTAAAAACAAAGGGGTCCAAGAATGCTGGACATACTTTAAGAAAGAAATCTTAAAGGCACAGGAGCAGGCTGTCCCTATGTGCTGAAAGATTAACTGTCAGGGAAGAAGACTGGTGTAGCCATAAAACCTATATTGTATGGGTTTCTCATGTAACTTGTTAGTACCTTTGTACAAAATTCCTAAAATTATGTTTATAATTCTTTGTTAAGAGCTTCAACAGAATGAGGTAAAGGGTTTCTTTATCTGTGAAAATGTACTGAGAAAGAGACATAACACCTTATTAACCAGTCAAAGCTACTCAGGAGCCTTGAAACCTTCCAGAAGGTGTCATACTGTGTCAACGGAGATGAGGAAGAGGAAGAAGAGATGAAGATAGGGGTCTTCTGGGACCTCTGACTCAAATTCAGCAGGCATGTCAGGGGTGTGGTGAGGGCTGTACTGTGGGAAGGATGGTTTTGGAACTGGGTGTAGCAGTATTAGGCAAAGCTTTGAATTGTTATTAGGTAACTAAATAAAAACAAGAGGCTTTTGTAACTCAGGCATGCATGTTTCTGAAAAAATTAGATTCTTGTGCATCCAACATCGTAATAAAAGGGAATGCTGCCTTCTGAAACTCACAAATTGAGTCTTAGGGGTTTTGTCTAAAGACCTGATTTTAGGCATCACCAGCCTGCCTAAGCAAGGAGCTTTTGCAGGAATTTAGGGGAAAAAAAGAGGATGTATCACCTTTGGAAAAAGGGGGAGGCAACTCAGGAAGTGTTTAAAGATGTCATTAGGCCATGCAAAAAAAAAATAAAAAATTAGGGAGGTGAAAGCTCAGTTAGAACTGAATCTGGCCACTTCTGTAAAGGATAATGAAAAGTTAACATTAACAACAAAAGGAGGAACAAGGAAAACCTCCATTTTTTTATTTAACATGGGAGGGCAATAAAGATGAAGAAAAGTCTGAGGTAATTAACACCATCTTTGCCTCAGTCTTCAACAGTAAGACCAGTAATCCTCAGGGCAACCAGCCCCCTCAGCTGGTAGACAAGGATAGGGAGCAGAAGAGACTGCCTGAAATCCAGGAGGAAGCAGTTAGTGACCTGCTGTGATACTTGATACTCACAAGCTGGCAGAAGAGCTTCCTAAGTTGCTTTCCATCACTTATCATCAGTCCTGGCTAATCAGGGAGGTTCCGAATGACTGGAAGTTGACCAATGTGAAGGTCATCCACAAGAACAGCCAGAAGGAGGATCTGGGGAACTACAGGCCTGTCAGCCTGACCTCGGTGCCTGGCAAGGTTATGGAGCAGATCATCTTGAGTGTGATCACATGGCACATACAGGATAACAAAGGGATCAGACCCAGCCAGCATGGGTTTAGGAAAGGCAGGTCCTGTCTGACCAATTCAGGTGGGAGTGTCGACCTGCTAGACGTTAGGAAGGCTCTGCAGAGGGACCTGGAGAGGCTGGATAGATGGGCTGAGACCAATGGTTTGAGGTTCAACAAAACCAAGTGTCAGGTCTTACTTTGGTCACAATAACCCCATGCAGCACTACAGGTTGGGAGCAGAGTGTCTGGAAAGTGGCCCAGCAGAAAAGGACCAACTGAGGTTGTTTAGCCTGGATAGTAGGAGGCTCAGGGGTGACCTTATCACTCTCTACAACTACCTGAAAGGAGATTGTAGCCAGGTGGGAGTCAGCCTCTTCTCCCAGGCAACCAGTGACAGGACGAGAGGACATAGTCTCTAGCTGTGCCAGGGGAGGTTTAGATTGGATATTAGGAAGAATTTCTTCACAGAAAGGGTGATTAAACATTGGAATGGCCTGCCAAGGGAGGTGGTGGAGTCACCGTCCCTGGAGGTGTTTAAGGAAAGACTGGAGAATGGTCCTACCTGGAGCCTCTGGCAGAAAGCACCAGGGGAGACTCGAGGTCAAACCCTAGGGTTTTGGAATTGGGGATACAGAGGATCTGAAGCCTGCTATACTCCAACTGAAAAGGAGATACTGGACATTTATGAAGGGTTCAAGCTGATTTGGAGGTGATAGGTACTGAAGCACAACTCCTCCTGGCACCCCAGTTACCCATGTTGGGCTGGATGTTCAAAGGGAGGGTCTCTTCTATATATCATGCAACTGATGCTACATGGAATAAGTGGGTTGCACTGATCAGACAATGAGCTCAAACAGGAAACTCCAGTTGTACAGGAATCTTGGAAGTAATCATGGACTGGCCAGAAGGCAAAGATTTTGGAATGTCACCAGAGGAGGAGGCCCTGCTGTATAATAAATTACCACAAAGTGACAAACAATATGCCTTGTTTACTGATGGGTCCTGTCGTATTATAGGAAAGCATTGGAGATGGAAAGCGGCTGCATGGAGTCCCCTATGATAAGTCACAGAAACTGCTGAAGAAGATGAATCAAGTCACTTTGCAAAGGTGAAAGCCATCCAGTTGGCCTTAGACATTGCTGAATGCAAGAAATGGCCAATACTTTACACTGACTCATGGATGGTGGCAAATGTTCTGTGGGGGTGGTTGCAGTAATGGAAGCAGAGTAAATGGCAGTGCAGAGATAATCCCATCTGGGCTGCTTTATTGTGGCAAGATATTGCTGTCCAGGTGGAGAACCTGGTTGTGAAGGTACATCATGTAGATGGTCATGTACCCAAGAGTAAGACCAATGAAGGAACTCAGAACAACCAACAGGTGAATCAGGCTGCTAAAAGTGAAGTAACTTTGTGGGCCCACGACACCTCAGGCCATCGAGGAAAAGATGCAACAGATAGAGAGGCTCATGACTGAGGAGTGGGCCTAACCATGGACACTATCACCCAGGTTATCCATGAATGTGAAACATACTTTGTATTTAAGCAAGTCAAGTGGTTAAAGCCTCTCTGGTATGGAGGACCATGGCTGAAATATGGGGAGGCCTGGCAGATTGAGTATATCTCATTCCCCCAAACCCACCAAAACAAGAACCATGAGATTACAATGGTTGAAGAAACCACCTAATGGCTAGAAACATATTTCATGCTCCTTGCCACTGCTCAGAATACTATCCTGGGCCTTGAAAAGCAACTCTTATGGAGACTTGCACTCCAGGAATAATTGAGGTAGACAATGGGACTCATTTCTGGAACAATCTCATAAACACTTGGGCCAAAGAACATGGCATTAAGCAGGTATATCACATTCCCAATCATGCACCAGCCTACAAAAAATTAAATGATACAATGGACTGTTAAGGACTACACTGAGAGCAATGGGTGGTGAGACCTTCAAACATTGGGATATATATTTAGCATAAGCCACCTGGTTAGTTAACACTGGGGGATCTGCCAATCGAGCTGGCTCTGCCCTATCAAAACCTTGATATACTGTAAAACAGGAAAACATTTCTGTAGTGCACATCAAAAACATGCTGGGGAAAATAGTCTGGGCTATTCCCTCCTCAGGTAAAGGTAATCCTAGTCATGGGATTGCTTTTGCTCAGGGACCCGGGTGCACTTGTTGGGTAATGCAGGAGGATGAGGAAGTCCAGTGTGTGCCTCAAGGGGATTTGATTTTGGGTGAGAAAAACTGATCAATAAAATTGTCTTATGCTAATTGCTATATAATACTGTGTATTATCACTTCCATGATGGGTATATGCTCATCACCACACTACGCATCTCTCAATGCTCGTCTCCACCACTCCAGATTTGGGGATGTGAATCTGACTCCCCTTTGATCACCACATTAATGAAGAATGAACTGTGATGAAACTGGACAAGTGTAGCAGTGATGGAATCTGAACTGGCTTTTACATGCGACAACACCACACACCATCTTTCTGCCCTGAAAGACTGTCATGACAGACGGAACCCAAGGACATGGACAAAATTAACTCGATGGACTTTTATAGAGATGGTCCACAGACTAAGGGAACAATATCTGTGTGTGTATATCTCTCAAAAGGCAGGAAAGGTGATGGTATGTTAGAAAGTGTGGGACCTGGCATGATATAAATGGTGTGGAATAAGGGCTGGATACAGTCCTGGTTTCAGGTGGGACAAAGTTAATAGTTAATTTTCTTCTTAGTAGTTGGTACAGTGCTGTGTTTTGGATTCAGTATGAGACTAATGTTGATAACCCACTGATGTTTTGGTTGTTGCTAAGTCAAGGCCTTCTCAGTGTCATGCTCTGCTAGTGAGGAGGTGTACAATAAACTGTGGGGGAGCATAACCAGGACAGCTGCCCCGAACTGGCCAAAGGGGTATTCCATAATACCATAGAACATCATGCTCAGTATATAAACTGGGGGGAGTTGGCCATGAGCCACCAATCACTGCTTAGGAACAGGCTGGGCATTGGTCAACAGGTGAGCAATTTTATTATGCATCACTTGTTTTTCTTGGGTTCAATTCCTTTCTGTCCCTTTCCTTGTCATTGCATTTTTTAATTATTTTTGGTTTTGTTATTATTATTATTACATTTTACTTTTTTTTCTATTTCTGAACTGTTTTTATCTCAGTCCATGAGCTTTATCTTTTTCTGATTCTCCTCCCCATCCCACCAGGGAGGAGCAAGGGGAAGTGAGTGAGTGACTGCATGGTACTTAGTTCCTGGCTGGGGTTAAACCACAAGACAGCATGTTCTCAAAACTGACAGTAACAGTGGTAAAATCATTTAAATATTTATATATAATAAAAATATATATATAACTGTCAACAATTGTTTAAAGCACAGGTTTTCTGCAAGAAAAAAAGTCCAAATTTATCTTCTGAAAATCAATTTGATTCACATCAGTACAAAATAGCACTGATTACTGCGGTGTTACACAAAACAAAGACTGTTTTTCAGTTATGTCCTCAGAGAAGGGAAACAAGCAATAAAGAATTGAACAAATGATTCTTCTTGCATTAAAAAGGTACCCAATGTTTTGATGTCATTATACAACATATACTGTGTAACACTATTACAAAACACGGGCACGTAGAAAATAAGGTGATTGCTGACAGACAACATGGCTTCAGTAAGAGCAGATTGTGCCTGACAAATTTGGTGGCCTTTTATTGATGGAGTTATGGCAGTGGTGGATGAAGGAAGAGGGATTGATGTCATCTACCTGGACTTGTACAAAGCATTTGACACTGTCCCTTGACACTGTCCTGCATGACATCCCTGTCTCTAAAATGGAAAGTAGGATTTGATAATGTAGCAGGCTGCTCTGCCTATTTTGCAAAGCTATCTGTGGTGGACTGAGAGGGTGTGTCATGCTGCTTTTGGTGTTGAATTATGCTAAAACCAGTCTGACTCATCAACCCCAAAGTTAAACATCCTGATAGTGAGGTAAAGGTGTGGCAGATATGGTAAAGTATCCTTATCTAAAAATGTGAAGCTGACACAGCTGGCCTGGGGACACATGACTGACAGTCAATCACTTTATACTATACAAGTCCAGTCCCACTTTTAAATGGCATGTTCTTCTAACATACCCCTTGTTGGAGTGTGTGTGGAGATTCCTTCCTTGGGTGGGGACACCCCTCAAGGTTACTCCTTGAGGTTGAGTGAAAGAGATTTGCCTAGTCATTGGTATGGGTGAGTAACATCAATCTCTACCTAATAATTGGGGTTTTTTGTTAGCTTTAATATAATTGCTTTGATATAGTACACTATACTATACTAGTAGTTTTAGTTTCTATACTCTGTAGTAAATAATTCTGATTAGGATATTTTTGTCTAATCATTTATCATAATAAATCATTTGTCATAATAAATCATTCATTTTTATTTAAATATATCTGGTTTGCCATCCTTAATCCTGTAGGTCAAGTTGTACAAAGGCTCAATCGCACCTCTATAATCCCTTAGGCTTAAACTGTTGACAAAGTCTAGGGCTAAGATCGGATACAGCCACACCCAGACTCCTCTCTGAGAAGGAGTTCAGAAAGCAAGGGGGTTGTTTCTGCACCTCACGACTCAACAGGAGGGTTTCTCTAATAAACTTTGTCTGAAGCTCCCACTCCACCTGCAACAGACAGATAGACTACTTGGTGGATAAGGAATTGGCTGGATGATTGCATTCAAAGAGTTGCAGTCAACAGCTCGATGTCCAGGTGGAGAGTAGTGATGAGTGGTGTTCCTCAGGGGTTGGTATTGGGAGTAGTACTGTTTAATATCTTTGTTGGTGACATGGACAGTGGGATTGAGTGCACCCTCAGCAAGTCTGATGACATCACCGAGCCATGTGGTGCAGTTAACATGCTGGAGGGAAGGGATGCCATCCAGAGGGATCTTGACAGCTTGAGAGGTGGGTCTGTGCAAACCACATGAAGCTTAACAAGGCTAAATGCAAGGTCCTGCACCTGGCTTGGAGCAATCCAGAGCACAAGTACAGGTTGAGTGGAGAATGGATTGAGAGTAGCCCTGTAGAAAAGGACTTGGAGGTGTTGGTGGACAAGAAGCTTCACATCTTGGCAATGTGTACTTGCAGCCCAGAAAGCCAACCATATAAAAAATAATCTGCATCAAAGGCTACATCAAAAGAAGCGTGACCAGCAGGTGGAGGGAGGTGATTCTCCCCCTCCACTCTGCTCTTGTGAGACCCCACCTGGAGTACTGCGTAAAGTTCTGGGGTCCTCAACATAAGAAAGACATAGACGTGTTGGAGCAAGTCCAGAGGAGGGCCATGAAGGTGAACAGAGGGCTGGAGCACCTCTCATATGAAAACAGGATGAGCGAGTTGGGGCAGGGCTGTTCAGCCTGAAGAAGAGAAGGCTCCAGGGTGACCTTATTGCAGCCTTCCAGTACCTAAAAGGGGCCTACAAGAAGGCTGGAGAGGTATTTTTTACAAGGGTATGCAGTAATAGGACAAGGGGGAATGGCTTCAAGATGAAAGAGGGTAGATTCGGATTAGGTATTAGGGAGAAATTCTTTACTGTGAGGGTAGTGAGGCACTGGAACAGGTTGCCTAGAGAAGTTATGTATGCCACATCCCTGGAAATGTTCAAGGCCAGGCTGGATGGGGCTCTGAGCAACTTGGTTTAATGGAAGGTGTCCCTGCCCATGGCAGGTGGGTTAGAACTAAACGATCTTTAAGGTCCCTTCCAACCCAAACCGTTCTATGATTCTATGAAAACTGAAGCCTGCACACTTAGATCATGTTTGGTAGTATAACTGATGTGGTGTATTCCCTCTGGACAGCTTTTCTGTATGTAAAAGAATTCTAGTTGCTGTGTTAAAAAACAATGGATGAAAGAATGCAATAGTGCTGTTGCCACAACACTGAAAACACTCACCTTTTTAACGTGTAAACTATAAAATACACTAAGTTTCTTTTTTGGTTTTTTTTGTTTTTTTCTTGATACTTAATGGAGTCAAATATCTTTAGATTGATTATGTAAATGATCAAAAGACATTCCTGTCATTGTACCATTTCTTAATGGGTAAACTTTAAGGATGATATAGTAATTTTATTTCTCCTATATTTCAAAAGCCTGTTTCACAACAAATTAGCAAAACAAGCAATCTCTGAAGAATTAAAAACTGCCTCCAAAGCCTTTTTCTTCTGGCTTTTTAAAAATACAGCTTTATATTTACAGTACAGTAAATAAAAATACAGCATTTGTTAACTAGATATTTAGAAGTTCAGGGCAGCTTTCTACTAGCAAAACCAGGCAGCCTGTCTGTTTAGGGTATTAACAGTAAATTTTCCATCCACAAAACACAGATAGCTATTTCTTTTTAAAATGCAAAGGTTACAGAATAAAATTATGCTACATGGCACAAAATGTACCATGAAACCATAAAAATTATTATGCTACATGACACAAAAAGTACCTTCTAGTGTGTTTTACCTGAAAGCAATACTGAAAACATGAAGCATTTAGAGGGAAAGAGTATCTGTTCAGAGACAAAGTTCCTAGTTACTCTGATCTGGTCAGTTTAAGTTACTAATTTCTCTACAGGGACACTTGTCTCATAAAACAGTAAGAAATCTCAGTAACCACCACCCCTCAAAAAACCCCCAGTATGAATTCTTAGTCCAAAAAAATAAATATACCTACCTGTGTTTTGAGTGTGATCTTTTCCTTCTAGATTGGGATTTTGAGCTAGACCTGGATTCTGAACGAGAATGGGAACGAGATCGACCACCTTTTCTTTCACTGCTCTTTCTAGACTCTGAGAGAAAAAAACAACATTACAATGTAAGCTCAGAACATTTAAAGATCCCAGCTAACAATCTGGCACAAGTGGAATGTACCACACTGTCATGGTTTTGCTTGTTCTGGGAAACTAAGCAGGAATTTTCCCTTCCCCCTGCCCACTGTGTGAATGGGATGTTGAATAGGCAGATTGGCTGTGCCTTGAGCTGCCTCAGAGGTAATTGGCACAGAAGAACAGCTCCTCCTGGCACCTCAACTATCGGTGTTGAGTTGGATGTTCAAAGGGAAGACGCCCTCTACGCATCATGTCAGTGAAGCTACATGGAGTAAGTGGATTGCCCTGATCACACAGTGCACCTACATTGGAAATCCAAATCACCCTGGGATCCTAGAAATCATCACAAACTGGCCAGAAGGTGCGAATTTTAGCCTAGCAGATGAAGAAGAAGGGGAGCAGGTCGTACGGGCGGAGGAAACCCCAGCATGCAATCAACTACCAGAAGAAGAAATACGCTATGCATTCGTCACTGATGGTTCCTACCGCACTGTAGGGATGAAACGTAAAGGGAAAGCAGTTGTATGGAGTCCCACATGACAAGTTGCAGAAGCTACGGAAGGAGAAGGTGAATCGAGCCAATTCGCAGAGCTCAAAGTTGTCCAGTTGGCATTGGACATTGCTGAACAAGAGAAGTGGTTAAAACTTTACCTCTACACAGATTCGTGGATGGTGACCCATGCCCTGTGGGGGTGGTTGGACAGATGGAAGAATGCCAATTGGAAATGTAGGGGAAAACCCATCTGGGCCACTGATATATGGTAAGACATTACTACCTGAGTAGAGAAGCTGACTGTGAGGGTCCACCACCTAGATGCCCACATGCCCAAAAATCGAGCCAATGAGGAGCATCGCAACAATGAACAGGCAGACCGAGCTGCACAAGTTGAGGTGTCCCAGATGGACCTAGACTGGCAGCACAAAGGAGAGTTGTTCTTAGCACGATGGACCCATGATGCCTCTGACCATCAGGGCAGAGATGCCACCTACGGATGGGCACGAGACCGAGGGGTGGATCTAACCATGGACGTTATCTCTCAGGTTATCCATGACTGTGAGACATGCGCTGCCATTAAACAGGTTAAGAGACTGAAGCCCCTGTGGTATGGTGGACCATGGAGTAAATACAGGTACCGGGAGGCTTGGAAGGTTGATTATATCACACTGTCACAGACCCATCAAGGTAAGCGCTATGTGCTCACCATGGTGGAAGCCACCACTGGATGGCTGGAGACGCATCCAGTGCCCCATGCCACTGCCAGAAATACCATATTGGGCCTTGAAAAGCAAGTCCTGTGGCGACAGGGCACCCCAGAGCGGATTGAGTCAGATAATGGGACCCATTTCAAGAACAGTTTAGTTATCACCTGGGCAAAGGAGCATGGCATTGAGTGGGTGTATCACATCCCATACCATGCTGCAGCCGCAGGGAAGGTTGAATGGTGTAATGGACTGTTGAAAACCACCCTGAAGGCATTGGGTGGAGGGACTTTCAAACACTGGGATCAGCACCTAGCAAAGGTTACATGGTTAGTCAACACTAGAGGCTCCATCAATCGAGCTGGTCGTGAACAGAGACCCTTCACACTGTAGATGGAGAGAAAGTCCCAGTGATTCACATGAGGGGTATGTTAGGTAAAACAGTTTGGGTTAACCCTGCCTCAAGCAAAGGCAAATCCATTTGTGGGATTGTTTTTGCTCAAGGACCCGGTTGCACATGGTGGGTGATGCAGGAAGATGGAGAAATATGGTGCATACCTCAAGGGGATATTATCTTCAGGTGAACAGGCCACAACTCTGTATCTGTATCTTTATCTGTACTTATATATTTGTGAATGTGTATATAGTTTAGAATAATGCAGGTATGTATGGAGTTCACAAATTTTAATTTGATAGAGTGTGGTGGCATGGGAAAGAAAAAGTTAGGGGTGGATAATGTCATGACTTTGCTTGTTCTGGGAAACTAAGCAGGAATTTTCCCTTTCCCCTGCCCACTGTGTGCATGGGATGTTGAATAGGCAGGTTGGCTGTGCCTTGGGCAATGGACTAACACAAGTTGTTGCCCCTGAAGATCTTGTCTGTGGGGAGGGGTGAGGAGTTACTTTTTACTTTTTCTTCTCCTCTCCTGGGAAACGGTGGAGACTTCATTGTTGTCTGAGCTGGGACAACGTCTGGGTGGTAGAAGCTCTGAGGTCACTTTGTTCTCAGTCCGACTGGTTTTGCTTTTTGTTGTTTGGTTTTTTTCCTCCTCTCCTGGCCCTGGTTTTACCTGCAACCTGTTTTTCTACCCAGTCCGGGACCTGTTTGGATTTTCATCAGAGAGGAACTGTTCAGGAGGGGGGTTGCCTTCTTCCCCTCTTCCGTTCCCATGGGTTTTTTTTGGCAGCAGTTCTTGTGCACATCAATGGATAGGGGAAGCTACATCACACGGTTCAGCCAGCAGGACAGAGTGAGTTCCTGTTGGCAAGAACTTTTTTTCTTTCCCTCCTTTCTCCCCTTTCCTGGTGAGGGGAGGGAAGACCTCCAGCTTCTCCAGCACACCCAGGGGCCCCCCCATGTGGTGACCATCAGTGATCCAACAGCGCCCCCTGCTGACTGTGGTTAGAATTGCACCAAAGGGTGCAAAGTGAACTGTTAACTTTTTTGTTTGTTTGTTTGTTTTGAAGGGGATTATTTTTGGGTATAGGATTATTGTTTGGCTGTTTTATTTGTGTCCTTTCGTTGTTCTGCCAATACACATATGTCTTTCAATAAAGGGCTGTTATTTTTTTTCCTTTTTCCACACTTTCTCAATTGAAGCCTCTTAATTTCAGATTTACAATTGCTTAGAGGGAGGAGTTTGAGTCTTCCTCATAACTCATCCTCAGTAAAACACTTGTGTCTCATTAAACTGAGACACACACATATAGTGCAAAGGGCCTATGCTTTGCACATCCTTCTTTGCAAATATCCTTGAGAAACATCCAAGAAAGTCATTGCACATACTCATTGAGTGCAGCCATCCTGCAGCAGTACACATAAACCAGATAACTCTAAACAGCAGCTAGCTCTTTTAGGAATGGGATTTATGTTGCTGCCACAATGCACAATATTACAACATGTTCTCCTCTGGTATATTATTAAATATAACTGCTTTTTTTTTTAATAACCTCAGAAAAGCAGAGTAAATTTAGAGGGCAGAGTTTTCAAAACAAGTGTAAAAGGTAAATAATAATTAGTACTTTTTATACTTTTAAATATTCCAATGACTGTAAAAATACTGAAGTTCTATTCCTCAAACTCTGTTTTGGGGGAGGAAAGAAAGGAGAGCAGGGAGTAAAAAGTTTGATCCAAAGGCCAACAGAAAACTTACCAGCAATCTCTGCAGGCTATGGTTCAGACTCTAAAAGATTATTATTCTGCTGCTTA
The DNA here is from genome assembly GCF_022539395.1 of Myiozetetes cayanensis. NCBI lineage: Eukaryota > Metazoa > Chordata > Aves > Passeriformes > Tyrannidae > Myiozetetes > Myiozetetes cayanensis. The sequence continues at coordinate 60,383 of NW_026087998.1, forward strand.
ACACTGAGGAAATGTTAGAACTATTTTTCTCCCAACCCTCAAAAAAGATAGAAAATACTCCATCCCCTCCCCGCTAAAAAAAAAATAAAAGCTCAAGACCCTCTATTATCTCACCTACGTAAGTCAATGTCTGGGTTTCTTAGTAAGAAGAATGACAAAATCTTGCGGATGAAAAGAAAAAGGAGGATTTCAACTGCAAGTTTAACAAGTTGAGAATTTTTTATATTGTGGGTTTGCAATCAGTTAAGGTCAGTATAAATCAGCATTTAAATGTCTGTCTAACCACTCAAACCACTGACACCTTCCTCCTTGACCTGACATTTCAGTGTTAAGAGGGATAAAGGAACCAATCTGAATGAAAAAAGTCTGTTACAATATGTTAAGTTTTATCACAGATTCATTCTCTGATCCCATTTGCTATGAGGATGCACATAGTCTTGAGGCAGTATGAAAAAAAGCATAGCACAGTGGCAAAATTAACCTGTCGGAAAAAAGCATAATACTGCTGCTTTCAGCAGCACACTAGCTCCCTCTGATCATGAAACTTTGGCATTAATGGGTGCTAGAAGAGAAAAAACCCAAAATATAATGCATTTTTTTAAGTTTGTAAGTACTTTGAACTTTAAAAGCACCAACATTATTTTCTTTTGTTTTCCCACACACACGTTGCTCACCTTTGAGTACCCTTTTCTCATGTTTTAAAGCGCTCTTAAAAGCATCTGTCAAGGTACATACAGAACATGTCTGTTAGGTAATGAACATAATATACCTACCTGGCTCAATAGCAGCAGATATGAAAGACTGGGCTTCCCTTACTCTCTTCATCACTTCTTCCAGTTCCTTGGCAGCAGCTTGTGGTGTCATTTCAGGAGGCTTCACTATTGCATTATTGGAGTGATTTATTCTAAATTAAGAAAAAATAAAACCTTGAACTTCCAAACTCTTGAAAAGGAAAAATTAAAAACAAATAAGAAAACACCTCAACTTCCATGTATGACTAGAAAAGTCAAAGTTCAGCAAAACTACAGATTTTTCCTAACACTCATCTTTATTAAGTATCTGAAATGTCTCTTTTATTGTTTTCAAATAGTATGACTTTTAAATAATTGCAGTACAATATTTCTGTGTTATTTTTAGTAGAAGTCTAGAAATCTATTTCAGATCAAATTTCTACATTAATGCCTACTAATTACATACACATCATATATAAAGTTTAATTAGTACAAAGGACTTTGCATATTCTTTCACTGTTGTGGCTTTCACTAATTCAAGATTAGATTTTACTCAATGCCATCCATATTCTTCTTGGAAAAAGTTATGCCCAATCTTGAAATTTGAGTTCATAAAAGTGTTCCAGTTTACTAACAATAGGTTTATATTGAAAATATATTAATCACAGCAGTTTCCTTCACATCAGAGTCATAAATGTATAAGGATACTAAGAAATCTCTCATTCGATATTCATATGGATAATTAATTTCTTACTTCAGTGGCCTGTCTCCAAACATAACTCCATTAAAGGCAAGAGCTCGAGGTACAGAATTTTGGTCTGCAAATTCCACAAAAGCAAATCGAGTTGGTTGTGTCTCATCACCTGCCATTCGCACAAATTTGACTTCTCCAACTTGCTTAAAAAATTCAAGCAGTTGATCTGCTGTTGTAGTCTAGAAAGAGTCAAAGAACTCAGTTGAAGTAAAATATATAATGAAAACCACTTATCCAACATATCAGATGATCTAAGCGCTACAAATTTTGGAAAGACATCTCATCATTATTACACAGGTGACATGAATTCGGTAATGTTACACTTTAAGAAAGGTATTTTTTATTTCCATTAATCTAAAAAATATACTACAATTTAAAATAGTGCAACCATGAGCCCTGAAGTCCTATATCTAGGTTAAAAAAGCACTTGCACAGGATTTTGCACTTTTCAGACAACTTATAATAACTGATCAATTGAAAAAAATCCAAACAGTATTACAAGACTTCACTTTTATCTGTTTTTATACTAGTTTCAAGCTTGTTTTATTTCATTGTGTACTTATATACTCTAGTAGCTACTTTGGCAGTCGAAAAACCCGAAAATTAAATAGTTCTATTTCCATCAGTCAAAAGCAAACTGTTTTTCAATTCATTCAATCAATTGCTGAAAAAAACATATTTCTGACAGACCTAACTTTCCTGTCAGACCAACTTTAATGTACTTATGCTGATTTTGCAACTTCAACTAGGTCAAATCATTTCTTCTTACTGTACTTTAACAACTGCACAGTGTTGTGGGGGACATGCTCTCACAAATTCTGGGGCATTGTTCAGCTAATGTAACCCAGCTGGACATTTGATCAACACACACAATCATAAGTATGTTTCTTGAATGCAGCTACAGCGTGATTTCTCTGGTTTCCTGCTAGAATGAATTCCACAGTCTGGTCTTATATGATTGGCAAAGGGACATTGAAGAATTTGAAATATCTCTAGTAACCAAAAAGAGTATTTTTGTTTAAATTTCTATTGGCATCAACTAATGAAAACTCTTAAAATGCAAGATTTTAATTCACAAATTCCAATTTTGCATCTTCCATTATTATTGCCAACAAAACCCAAAAAAGCTACCTGTGAATTCAAGTTTCCAACATAGACTGTTCTTCTAATTTCATCAATTTTGGATGGGTCCACATTCCCCATAATAGGTGGCTGTGGTATTTCTCCCAGTGTTGTAATGTTAGGGTCCAATGCTGCTGCTGGTATAGCCCCCAAAGTGCCAAGTGAAACGCCAAGCTGGGAAATATAAAAATAGGATGTGTTTTGCAACCAAGCACTGGAAGGAGACACTTCACCTTTTAAATACTTGCCTACCTTGTGCATTTCTGTAAAAATAAATCTAATTAATATAGGTAAGATTATAAACTGTAAGGTCCCAGAATGAAGAACTGAAATTTCTCCTGGGGACTATTATAAAAAGTCACTTAAAAATGACTACTAAATTGGTCTTCTGAGTTCCTGGTTTGAATTTTATTTTCTCCACCCAAAAAAGCAACTGCCTTTCCAGCAATAGTTTTTTTTATGTAACAAAACTACTCTCTTTACTTGAAAACATCTTTTTGTTATTGAACATAGGGTTATATAGCTTGAATTCCTCTTTGATATTCTAAAATTCACAGAATATTTATTAAATATGTATATAAAAACAAAGTGAATTCACCTTAGATGGTTAATTTAGAAACAAAGGTCTCTAAACACCACTATTACACTGTGGTGGGTTGACCTTGGCTGGGTGCCAGGTGCCCACCCAGCCACTCTATTACTCCCCTTCCCAGTTGGACAGGAGAGAGTAAGATGGAAAACAACTCGTGGGTTGGGATAAGGCAGTTTATTAAAGCAAAAGCAAAGTGAAAAGATAACACAGTTTATTCTCTACTTCCCATCAGAAGCGATGGTTGGTCACTTACAAGAAGCAGGGCTTCAGCACATGTAACAAGCAGCCATTGGATACAATGAATGCCTGCCTTCCTGCTCCTTGCCTTAGCTTTTATCTCTGAGCTGACATCATATGGTATGGAATATCCCTTTGGTCAGTTTGGGTCAGCAGGCCTACTTGCATCCCCTCCCAGGATCTTGCCCTTGATTGAGGAAGGAATGTTACAGTGCTGATGCTATGCTCAGCAGTAGCCAAAACACTGGTCTGTTATCAACACCCTTCTAGCTACCAAAGCAAAGCACAGCACTGTGAGGGCTGCTATGGAGAAATGAACTCCAGCTCAGCCAGACCTAATACATACATCAGTCCTGTTTAATATCTTTATCAATGCCCTGGATGAGGGGATCGATAGCACCCTCAGCAAGTTTGCAGACAACACCAAGATGGGTGGGAGTGTTGATCTGTTTGAGGGCAAGAAGGCTCTACAGAGGGATCTGGACAGGCTGGATCAATGGGCCAAGGCCAATTGTATGAGATTCAACAAGGCTAAGTACCAGGTCCTATAATCGTGTCAGAACAACCCCATGCAACATTACAGGTTGGGCACAGAGTGGCTGGAAAGCTGCCTGGCAGGAAAGAACCTGGGTGTGCTGGTCGACAGACAGCTGAACTTGAGTCAGCAATGTGCCCAGGTGGCCAAGAAGGCCAATGGCATCCTGGTTTGTATCAGAAATAGTGTGGCCAATAGGACTAGGGAAGTGATTGTCCCCCTGTACTCGGCACTGGTGAGGCCACACTTCAAATACTGTGTTCAGTTTTGGGTCCCTCACTACAAGACACTGAGATGCTGGAGTACATCCATAGAGCAATAAAGCTGGTGAAGGGTCTGGAGCACAAGTCTTATGAAGAGTGGCTGAGGGAGCTGGGTTTGTTTAGCCTGGAGAAAAGGAGGTTCAGGGGAGCCCTTATCTTTCTCTACAACTACCTGAAAGGAGGTTGTAGCCAGGTGGGTGTCAGTCCCTTCTCTCAAGTAACAAGTGATAAAATGAGAGGAAATGGCCTCAAGTTTCACCAGTGGAGGTTTAGACTGGATATTAGGAAAAGTTTCTTCACCAAATGGTTGCCAAGCATTGGAACAGACTGCCCAGGGAAGTGGTTGAGTCACCATCCATGGAGGTATTTAAAAGACGTGTAGATATGGCACTTAGGGACGTGGTTTAGTGCTGGACTTGGCAGTGTTAGGATTACGGTTGAACTCAATGATCTTAAAGGTCTTTTCTAACCTAAATTATTCCTTGATTATTTATGGTTCATTAGCAGCAATTATGCAGTGGAAACATGAGTAAGCACATTTTTTCAATGAAATGCCTGAACTATTACTTCACATCTCAATGAAAGTAGTATCATATATTTTAAGACAAAAAAAGGCCAACATTCTTATAAACTAAAAATTATTTTTAAAGTCATCCAATGTCTCTCATACAATGATGGTTATGAACCATAAACAGAATTAGTCTAAACCTCTAACTGGTGATTTTGGGTACACTGTTTCATTATAAAAATTGCACACTTTAAATCAGCTCTTGGAGCACAAGCGTCAAAAGGGATACTGATGTTTGTGCAGGTTTTTAAAATAATGCAGAAGAAATCAAACTTGATTAAAGCAATGTTTTTATGGAAGGAAGGAAATAAGGAAGACACTAATATATTAATTTCTTTTAGGATGCTGATCAGTATCAGCTAAGAATATGAGAGTGGGAGTAATGTTTCTGGTCATGGAGACAGATGAGGAATCATTGAAGTACAGATAGGTTTGAGAATCTGCAGGACACCCTTAACTTGAGTCAAAAATCCAGGATGGTACCAGTAACATCAATACTGCAATATGTTTGGAAGACTGAGGACTTTCATCTTCAAATAACATGGGGTTAGTGACATTAAGCCCAATTTTTTGACGTAGGATTTACTATTTCCAGAATTCTCACGGATTAGGGCACAGCAGCTTGCTGATGTCAAGAAAGGCTTACAGAGACAAAAGAGAATTGAGCAGAAGCAGCAGCAGCTAGCTCCTATGTTTTTTGTACTGAAAACATAGGCTAACAGTAAAAAAACACATCATAGAGATATCAAGGAAAGCATCCTATTGCAGCATTTTAATATTATGAAGAATTCTGTCAATTTAACTATGATGTTTTAACAGTTTATTAGGAGGTGGATAGCATTGCCAGTGGAACAAATTAATAGGTGTAGGGAAGGGACAACAACTAAAATGAACACAACCAAATCCAGTATTTATCCACTATTTTGCAAAACAAGAATCTGAAAGAAACACCCAGGATAGGTAGTGCATGGACATCTTGTGATCTACCCTCAAAAGAGGCACCACAGCTAAATCCTCACTGAGCATATAAGAGGACAATGTCCACAGATCAGATAGTTCTTGTTCTCTGAACACAGAAAGGCTACCGAGCATAAAGTAAAACCAGAAATCAAATAGGGACTGAATTTTACTTACTGTAGTCAAAGGGGTTGGTGTAGGTATAGGAAGCAACCCTGCACCAGGCATCAGGCTTGCCATAGTAGGAGCAGGCGCCAATAGAGAAAGGGCTTTGGCTTCATCTGGAATTTTACCTGAAGAAGCAAATGAAAGCATTACGCAAAGTTGGAACACTACATAGATGTTAGTCTTTCTATGATTTTACAATTACCCTTGCATTAAAAAAAATAATAAATAAGAATGAATCTATGTACCAGATCCTTACAAAGAAACAAATACAAACTTAAGTTTTTCCTTTTACCCTGCTCTACTAGGAAAAACAAAAGTGAGCAAAACTTCAAAGACTAGCAATCTTATTAATGGATTATTTTTAAAACTGAATAATGTACACAATTATTTAACACTTGGAGCTATGGGTCACCTGTACTGGAAACTTAATGTTCATGAACCATACGATATCAAACATGGACGCTTTCCCAGGGCGGTGTTTTCACGGTGATCGAAAGTTGTTTTACACATGACAACTGTTCGTGTTGGCTGCATCACTAATAGCACACAGAACATCAGATACAGAAAAGAAGAACATTTTTTAAAGTTTAATCCCCAAAAATGGCAAATAACCAAATCAGTTTAAAAAAAAAAAAAGGAACAAAGTATGTGCTAACTGAAATTAGTGAGCTTTTTCACCCTCTAGTGTTACCTATTTTTGATGTTAAAATAAATAAAAATAAAATAAAAATTACTGTGACTCCACACAAGACATACTACAAGTGAAGTTGGGAATGGAGAAAGGGAGGGCAGAAAAATTCAGATTTGTACTGTCTTACATTCTAGGTCTCCTCAGTTTATCTGAAACTTTGATAAATTAGCTTTAAATTTACTGAAATTGAAGAAAATCATAACTGATCAGTTAAGTAAGCTATATTTTCCTATAATATGTATTTCCTACTTTGTCAACCATATTATATTTTCCCTGTCATGCTAAAGTTTAAGTAATATCTAATCTGTACTAAATACAGGTTTCATTCAGTTAGTTACAATTAGACTGCTAAATAAATAATAAAAAAATCTTCAAAAATCAAAAGATGTAACAGTTGATTACAAATGCAATTAAAGGTATGTTTTAAATTTGAAATGCAAAGGGATTTAAACTGGTACAAACATTAAATATTGAACTGAAAAAGTACAGAAAGGAAGTTCTAATTATACTAGGTATCTATGATTTATTCAAAATTACTGGAGTAACTGTATATATGCTATCCAACTGAGCCCTTTGGTTATTACCCCATGTACTTTAATAAGGTAAATGCTTTTATTTAAACAATGTTTTAAAAGTCAAGGTATATACAAATACCGTGCCAGTGGTTTTTACTGCTTTGGTTCAAACTGTATATGTTTTAACTATAAAACCCCTAACTTCAGGATTTAAAAATTAATATAAATGTTGTTATAAAAAACCAAAACATAATATTTTCCAAACATTGCAATTTTAGCTATATGAGTGAAAATAAACCCCATGGGAATGATACTACTTGAAAAAAAAATAAAAAGACAAAAGTTGAAAACCTGTTCTATAGATCTGCAGCAAGGACTAGGTTAGATTTGGAGATGACCAAAGGACAAAACAAATATAAATGAAAATTAATTTATATGTAGCATGAATGGAATAGAAAAGATAAAATAACAATACTCTTCTTTTTTTTCCTCACACCTTCTATTTAGATTTATTTTATTCAAGTTTTGAGGCACCTTGCTCCTTAAGATGTAACAAACCACTTTGTTTTGCTATATAAAGGAGAAAAATAGGAAAATTATTAACATTTAAGAATTAACTGTGCAATTATGTCTTCCAGGGCTTTTATAAAAACATGCATAAATTTGAATCATTGTCATAATGTTGAGTACTCTTTACAGGTCTCATTTTGAAGTCAGACATGCAATGAGAGGTGTATCTGATTTGCCAGACTGCTCATGAGAATCAGGTACCTTGCCTCGTATCCTGTCTACTATGAAGCTAACTAACAGGCTTCCAAATATACAGTTCCAACAACTGTACGTGCAAATTAGGCATACAATTATATACCAGTTCTTCTGAAAAACAAAATACTGAAGTATTTCCAAATGATTGCTGAGCCAGTATCTTGCAATTAACTGGATACTCATATAGGTTTCTACAGGATCAAGACATGGCTCAAATAAATTCAATGGCAGAAATGGCACCTAAAGTAGTACATCTGCATCCTAATTTAGATCCTTGATCAATAGTGTACATATGCCTAATTCAAGTATGCACTTACAAACAGCCAATTCAATACACACTTAACCAGATAAACCTAAGAGATGCTTAAGACATTTAGACCTTTTAAATAGGAACTGAGTTATGCATATAACTAAACAGACAGGGAGTCAAGTTCAGAAAGGTACTTAAATACAACTCTAAGTATATGGCTCATCTTACTGAAATAATTTGAGTTATTCATTTGCTCAAACATTTCTGAAGGAATCAATTGAACAATTTCAGTTAAATAAACTATTATAGTTCAGAAAAGCAATAACATACATATATAAATTATGAAGTTAGCAGCATTATTTCCAGAATACTTTGGTCCCTCAAGAATGTAATGTTTAATTTTAAATACAAAATCTATTTGGTCAGTTCCATGACACAAAGATCTGTTTATTTATTTTATTCAAAAATGAAGAAAAGTCTATTTCTACAGACAAAGCTCTGAAAATTGGCCTGAATTTTCAGAGATGCTGTCTTTTCAAAAGATCCCCCTTCTAGATTTTAAGGTTTTAAGATCAGGTCATACTTTTTAACAATTCTATAGAAACTAAACTGTTGTGGGAAAAAAAAAAGAAAACCTGAAATATCTTGCAAATTTACTTCCCTGTTCTTTAGACAGTTTTGAAAAACAAATTAATATGTAAGGCCAAATAACCTCACGAGTTATAGCCTTTAAGTTTTGGAGTGTTATCTCCATTTATTTATTTATAAAAGGGATACAAGCCCACAAAATACAAAAAAATATGAGGGTAATGACATAACAAATTAGGACACATTAGTTTAAGCATAACTGTTTTGGTTTTTAAACTCATGGTATTTAAAAGCTGAATGGAAATGAGGCAAAGATATTTATTTTCTAATAAGGGAAACAGACAAAATAAATATGCCACATCTATACCACATCCTTAGGAATATTTCTTTGAAGCTTATGAGTGTTTAGTAAATTACAGATTCTATGTTCATTATTTATTTATTTATTTATTTATTCTTCACTTATGCAATGGAATCTGGAAGCAAATGTAGATTAGCTCTGTATTAACTAGAGATACCTTAGGCTTCTTCAGAAATATACAAATTTCCTAAGTGTTTAAGAGTCCTAGTCAACCTAATTCATACTAGAATCCATTTTGCTAAATGCTGAACAGAACTACCTGTGTTAAGCAGGTACTAATCACAGTATTTTTATCATTCTCCATGTGCTCAGAAATTAATTTCTTACTCTTTATACTGAAACTACATGGTTAATCCTCCCTTCCCCTCAAAACTGCTTTGAAAATACCAAAGTATGTTTCTTTTTAAAATACTTTCTTCTCACATCTACTTGAAAGAAAAGGAATCGTTATTTTTCTATTATTTTAAATCAATGAAAAATGCACACTTACAAATAAAATGTGTGATTCAATTCATGATTCTTATTGGATTTAGCAGCAGAGATTAAAGAGATTACTGGTAATTACCTCAACTGGCACAGCTAAATCCAACAGAGATCACGAAGCTCTTCCCAGCTGCATTTCACAGCCTGGCGCATTACAAGAGTGAAACCAATTGGTCCCAATGCAGCTGGCTGGGAAGAGCAACACCTGAAGACCAGACACACCACCTGGTCCAGCACTTTTGTTTCAGGGTTTCCATTTCACAAAAACAAACATCATTTAGGGATGAGAACCTTCGCAACCACTCCAGCATGGACTGCCAGGCCTTCTGAGATTGTGAGATGATACTTTTTTTTAAACTCTTCTTGAAATAATGACCACTGAAATAATGAGCGTGTAAAAGTGCAGTACACACATACATACACACACACACAACTTTTCAATCTTCCCATGAATAACAGTGTTGAATGACAATGTGCCTCACAACACATTCCAACCAAAATCTCAGGCTGCATTTGTACTTATGAGTGGTAAACAGTTTTTTATAAAAATTACAAAAACAAAAGGATGAAATCTTACTGCCACTGACCTCACTGGAGGAAGGTTTCATCAGAAGCAGACAAATATTTCATAACATTCAGTACTCATGAAAGTTCAATATCATAAATAATTATTTTAAACTCTTCATATTAGATATAAATAGAAGGCCTTCTTTTAAACAGATCATGCAACCTAAAAGTACTCCGCTGAGAAGAAAAATAGCAGAGAAAAATCAAGATTTTACTTTGTAAGGTTAATTTCTCCAGAAAGTTTCAACTTTCCTCTTCCAAGATAAGCTCACAAAGCATAACATATGAAAGAACGCATCTTAAAACTGATATATTTTTCCCTATTCCAGTCTGAAACAATGTGCTCATCTGTTGAATTTAGATGTTAGCCAAATTTATCCATAATTCACAGCATAAAACTTAATCATATCCTAAATTCTGTGTATACCATCCACAAGCAGCTTCAGGTCAACTTCAAAATGAAACTGTGAACCCTTTACAAAACATAATTTTTTCAGAACTGAATTACCAGTTCACAAGTACAAGAGATTTAACAGAACAAAACAAAAGGGAAAAAATGAAAATAAAATAAACAAAGGAAAGAAAGCAAAATAAAATAAAAACAGACACAGGGCGTCCATCTTCAGCAGGTCAGACTTCGATCTCATTTCCCCCATGAAGATTTCACTTGGCGTCAGGTTTAGTGGCATGGCAAACAATGCCTAACTCAGGCAAGTGTAACAGGTCTGCCTTGGCCAGTCTAGTCATCTAATAATGCACAAATATCACACAGAGAAAACATACAAAACCAAATTAATAGTCAAAATCCATCTACTAGACAATGTGGACATAAAATTTAGAATTATTAGGGTGGTATCTTTGTTTATCTTTCAACCTTTGTGTTCTCTAAGTATACTGTTTAAGGAAAAACCTAATGATACACACAAAAAAAATTTATATTTTGACAACATGATAATGTTAATGCATTTACAATTATATTTTTGTTAAATTGTTTATTAAATGTCACAAGATTAACATTGTTTTCATTGTGTAGTGATTCCTTTCTCATACTTTGAATTTAACACTGTTTAAATACACTCCAAATTTCAGATTTTATTGGTTTTTAAAACCAAGTTTTCATAGTTGCATTTTTCCCCTCCTATATGTTTGATTCAGCACATGAAAGGTGCTGGCACTGTCGGCCACGGATATAATTTAATCTTCCAGTAGAATATATAGCCATTGTTACTTTTAAAGCCCATGATACACTCTACTGACTCCGTTAACAACTACACATAGTGAATAAAAAATGTTGCACTATGGTCTTGAAAGCCATGCTTATCCCAGAGAATAAAGTTTTCAGAAAGTTAAACCTATATGAATTCATATCTTTACAAATTAAAAGTAGTGATTCTGTTAGAAAGTTACATGGAGACTGCATTCTGACTTGAAAAAAAATTTGACCTCACAACCCAATCACTTGTTCACGTAATTATGTATAAATCTCTGTGGGGTCCAGAATGGTCTAGAACAGTGACAATTTTTATGTAATACATTTTCTGAGAAATGCCTAATAAGTCAGCTACAAACAGGTCTGGAACAAGATTTCTCAGAACTTAGATTTTATCCTCCTTCCACTCATTGTCTACCATCAAGAGACACAGAGACACAGGAAAATGTAGCTTTACCTGCCTGTTACCAGGACTCTGTCCTGATACATTTTGCCTACCCAAAGCCTCTACAAAGCTTCAAGTGGATACAGCAATATCCTTAAGAACAAGTCCCAAAATAAAACCAAACCCCCTCCAAAACAAAGCATAAAAGCAACTAGAACTCTAGGTTTCAAAAAGACTTGTTAATATGCCCATGGTAACAAGGCTACAAGAATAGACAGTATATTGTAGGTCATCCTAAAGTCTATGAAATTTTGGAGACTTGTCAGAGTTTGCTAGGAACACCCCAGACTATCATTACAACAGCACTAATCTCATACTATCCAGATCATGATGTGGCAAACATGACAAAAAATGGCACTCTGGGACCACTGTTAAACTCCAAGGAGTCAACAGTATTTTTTGAACCAAAACTTGACTCTTGCACTTATAAAAGTCCTGTTAATAGGAGGTATTTCTGGACTTGCTGCAGTTTATGGAACAATCATTCTAAATATTGTTGTTTGTTTTAAAACAGCTACCACGTGAAGTTACCTTCACTCCACCAGCTGGAATGCCTCCACTTCAAAGAGGTAAAAAAATCCAGATCCAAATGGGCAGATGCTTAATTCCCACAATGATCACAATGAAGTCAATGGGGCTCTGCCTAACTCCAGAGACCTGCCTACAGTAAGTAGAGCCATGCTTCATAGAACTGTATTCAAATGTGGGATAGTATACTAACAACAAGAAATACCTTGTATTCAACATATGTAAACGCAGGACCGCAAAGCTAGTTAAAGGAACACTTGTAAATTTAGCATTCACCAAGTATTTTATTTTATTAAGAGTTATAAAAATATTTTACACTAGAACCATTCTGTACAGTTGACTGCATTTTTAAAGATATCTAAAATCAGAGTACCAGTATGCATAAGAAAGCCTTTTTTATTGCACACAAAGTAATATTTTCCACAGGAACAAGAAAGGAAAATTGAAATATTTTTTTATTAAATTAGCAAGTAAATATTTATATGCAAACAGCAATTATCACCACAAATGCAAAATATTTAAGATTAAATAAATAAAAAATGGTCAAATGCATATATCACATATCTACAAAAAAAATTGGGATTTGGTCTTAAAAAATTGAAAAATAATTAGTATTTAAAAAAAAAACAAAAACAAAAACAAAACCCAAAACACCATACCAAGGGCGACACATTAAGATCCAAACTGCAGTGTTATCACAGTGCCAGGAAACTGTTTTATCTTTTCAGTGCTCCATTGACTTCAGATAGAACTTTGTGTGGGAATAAGCTCGCCAACACAAACCATATTGAAGGGTATTATTTTACCTTCTTTTTCCAAAAACTATGTAATAACTGTGGAAAATTGAATTATCCTAATTTAAATCAACTCTTTTTTTTCTAATGCTGGATTTCAATTTAATCTATACAATTGTGTTTCTTTGTTCAATTTTCAATTTTGTTTCAAGGCTTTTTTTTACAGAAATAAAATAAAATAACAACAGAGCACTGCCTCCTTACATAAAAAGCTTAAAACAATTAGCAGACAGGACAAAGACCAACATTACAGAAGAACTTCTAAAATACCAACCTTCTGCACAGGGTACAACTATCAAAGCTCTGTCAATAAAAACTGTGTTTGTTAGATGCTGGGCCACACCAACACTTGATGCTTCACGAAACTTAATATAACATACTTTGGAGGAAAAAGTAAGAGGTGCATTGCTGCAAGATAAAAGGAAAAAAAAACAATTAGCCATATTGAATAAATATATACATATATTTTCAACTATTATTTCTTAATTGAAAAAATTTTAGATTTCCTGGAAAAGTTACACAAAAAACAAGTACAGAAATTTAATAATTTGCCTACTTAAAAATTTACTAATTTTTTAGAAATTTACAAATTTACTAAATTACCCTGTGTCAGAGACTGAAATGGTTAATGATTTACGCATTCTAGGATTGCCAGGGGACTTTTGCAGGCTGGGAAGAGGCGGCTATTGGCCCATCAAAGCCCATGCCCCTGCCAATCCTGAAAGGTGGGAAAAACCCTTTTACCATGCCCCTCACAGGAACTCTGCGCAGGCCCAGGAGACATTGGAGGCTCACAGCATGGCCCGTGACACTATCGATGGATATAATCACTCATAACTTCTTTGAGTGTGTAGGCTTCCCTCCTTCATCCCCAATGGAACAAGACCACCACTTCAACTGACAGACATGGAAGCTGCAAATACCAAGTTTCATCACTGGACCCTGTGGATGTTGACTATATACATTTTTCCTCTCTCATCTTTCCCTTACTCTCCCTTACCCTTATCCTGTCTTTTCCTTTCTCTCCCTTATGCATTTTCCCTAAAGGTTTTCTTTATACCATATTGCTATAGATGATAGATATAGATGATAACACCCAAAATGGCAACATACCTGTTTACCTTTGAAACAAAATTGTTCTAAAATAAACCCTACATATATGTTTTCAAACACCAATTATTCAGTGTCATTTCACTCTAATCCACCCCAAGGGATTTATTAATAAGAACCTGGGTTCCACCCCCTTTCTGGGGTGGGTGGTAACACCTTGTCACTTAAAAATGCATAGTATAGCCCCTGGAGCCCCTGGTGGTCTAGTGGTAAGGGCGCGGCGCTATCACCGCCGAGGCCCGGGTTCGATTCCCGGTCAGGGCCACTCCCGGGCAGGTGGAGCTCGTTAGCCTTAAAGGCAACCCATCTACATCCTAAGGACCTTGCTGCCACCGTCCAAGCTCGCTTGGCCCCGGCAGATGAACCTTAGGATTAAAGGGTGGGCTCAGTTCCGCGCACACTGTGTCTCACCTAAAAAATCCAATGCGCAGGCTGGAAGGTGTAAAGACCTTCCCCGGATCTTTGCTCGCGAAGACTGGCCATTATTATTACTATTATTATTATGTATAACCCCTTCTCCTTTTTAATGGAAACTTACAGAAGCCAAAATCCCAAATTACCAAGGCTGAGTTTCCTTACGAATCTTGCTAAACAAAATTACTATTGTAAATACCACCTTTACACAACATATTTGTAAATAATTTATAGTTTATCTTTTATCCTCCAAATAAACCTTGTTTAAGAAAGTCAAAGTGTCCAATGGAGGGCTACAAAGATGGTGAAGGGCCTTGAGGGGAAGCCGTATGAGGAGCGACTGAGGTCACTTGGCCTGTTCAGCCTGAAGGAGACTGAGGGGAGACCTCATTGCAGTCTACAAGTTCCTCACAAGGGGAAGAGGAGGGGCAGACACTGATCTCTTCTCTGTGGTGACCAGTGACAGGACCTGAGGGAACAGCATGAAGCTGTGTCTGGGGAGGTTTAGTTTGGGTATTAGAAAAACGTTCTTCACCCAGAGGGTGGTCGGGCAATTGATCAGGCTCCCCAGGGAAGTGGTCACAGCACCAAGCCTGTCTGAGTTCAAGAAGCATTTGGACAATGCTCTCAGGCACACGGTATGATTCTTGGGGTGTCCTGTGTAGGGCCGGGAGTTGGACTTTGATGATCATTGTGGGTCCCTTCCAACTCAGGGTATTCTATGATAATAAGCCCAGGCATTTTTTAGTGGGTCTTTTGGATATTAGCCCATATTAACTGATACTCTTTCTTAGGCCTTCACAAAAGAAATTTTGTTAAATCATATTAAGATAAAAACAGTTCTTGAGAGTTCTTTTAATTGTTAGGTCTTCGTTCACTAATGTAAGAAAAATCCTTTTTATCATCTGCCTTACTTTGGCATAGTGTGGTACAGGATAACACTGGAAGAGGTAGGAGGAATTCAATATTAGACTAGAATAAAGAAGGAAATTAAAAGTATGTATGTTGGGTAATTTGCTTTTCCCTTAGAAAGTACACCAACAGATACATCAGAAAGCACAATATGCAAACTTTATAATCTTGATCAAAAACAAAATTTGCTTTAAAAAAATGTATTCCCTAGTCAAAATTTATACTCTTTACACAATTAGTTTATTTCTTCATATGAAGTAAATACAGGTGAAGCCTTCAAAGACAGAATACAAAAGGATATTGCTGGAACATCAGTAAGTTCCATTTGAAAAAATATATCTATCTTCCAGCAAAGTAGCAAATCATGGAAAATACACTGCATGAACTGTTTAATCCTTACCCTCTCTCAATTATAAGACTTGTCAAATTTCTGGAAGTACCAGAAGGAGTTCAAGTTTAGCTCAATCCATCTTGCAGTCTCTCAAATTCCAAGCAGGTACTCTCAAAGTTGTTGTATGGAATTAATAAACACATCAGTGCTGCATCTACATTGAGGAAGATGATTAAAATCCAAAAGGTCTAAAATTCTAAAAAGTTTCTGAGTCCTCTTATTTTACTAAGTGGGCCTCCTAAACTTCCCCAATAGGCCTTTTAAGAAACCTTTCTTAGAAAAGTCCTATTCTGTTTTAATTCCTTTTGTTCAATTTTTTTCTGCCAATCCTTTTCAAGGCTGAATTGAGGTAGAGTCAGTCTTCTTCCTAGGGTTACAAAGCACCGATGCAAAAAAGCAGGTCCTACATCTATGATTTAAGGTTACTATAATACAGTTTCTTTAAGAAAGCAAGAAAACTCAAAAAGGAAATAAAGATCTGAATAGTATTCGGATGTTTCTATAATTTTTGTTTTCCTTTGTAGGGAGACTAACATCCATCTCTCAATAGAACAACAACAAAACAAAAACATAAGAATGACCTATTCAGAAAGCTACAGTGAAAAGTCAAATAAAAGGCTACAAAACATCCCTCAAAGGGTGTGATAGTTTGGACCTGGCTCCCTGCCAAATGCCCGAAAGTCACAACAGCAGCCCCCTTCCCCCCTCCCTTCTCCTCTTGGGGCAAAGAAAAAAAAAACTATAAAAAATTAAAGAACCCAAAGTCAAGCTACTTATATAAAAATATATATATATATTTACGTAAATTACAGTTATATACAGTTAAGATGCTATATACACAGTAAAAGGGGATCCACCCCCGAAGGGATAGGGAAAGGGGAAAAAAGGGACGAAAGGGAACAAAAGGGACACCGAACAGGTATACTTGATCAAACTCAAGAATTATACTAGTAACTACCAAAACAGATCTCACCACTTTCCTTAGATAAGCAGGATTGGCAGACACAGCCAGCACTCTCCGAACCCCCCATGTGGCAGGCCAGCGGTCGCTGCAGGCCTCAGCTTTAGATAAGCGAGACCAACGCAAGGAACTACAGTTCCCGACCCTCGCTGGAAGAGAAGAGAGTGAGGTCTCTAATCTCCAACTTATTTATACTCTGGTTTATGTAAAAATCGTATGGAATACTGGGTACTTGGCTACTTCCTTGGTTACAAACTGGTTATCAGGAAGGCCTAGACCAAAACCATCACAAAGGGTCCAAATTTTCTCAGGGTGGAGATGGTGGAGACGACAACAACATAAATTAATAACCTGTCAAAACAAGATGTTCTGGAATAATTGTGCAGATCACATTTAAATAAGGCTCTGTGCATTTTATATCAAAGGCCTTATCTATATTGAAGTTGCTGCAGGATATAACAATATCTAAGAAACACTTATGTGTACTAGCTTCCAAGACCACTCCAGAACATCCAGAAGCATTAGAACAACATTATAACAGGGCTTCCAAAACCTGATGGTGTTTTGTGCCTCCCTGCTTTCAAAGAATTCATTCTGCAAAAATTCAATTTCTATAAAGCTTTTCAATATTTAACTGATCAAAAATCCTCTTACAGCCACATTTGAAGGCTTATTGCTACAAATGTAATTTTGAAGGCTTCTCTGAAACATAAACTTCAACTGGGTGACAAACCTAACACAAAAGCATGACTGGGACTAAGAATCTGATTACAGATGTCACTGGTCTCCTAGTGTGCTGAAAAACAATTCTAAGCTATTAAAATAGTTGGCATAGGGAAGTATATACCCAAGGCAAAAGACCTGTCACACTCTGCTAACCAGCTTCAGATCTCAACTGTACTGCAAACTGGAAGTGATCTATAAAGACTGGTCTTGGCTTTGTTCAGAACTGTGAGAAAATAAAGCCATGCTTTCATATTCACACAAAAGTCTATTTAAACAGCCAACAGAAAGGTAGCAAGTTAATACTTTCTCAGACAACACATTTTGTAAGTTTCAGTAGCTTTGGGCTGGTAAAAAAACAAAACCCACATAAATGCAGCAGAGACCAAAGTTTCAGAGAATATTCTACAAAGCAGGGAACATAATATACCCTCTTGTCATGGTTTAGGAAGGGTACTCCCCAGTTTAGTGCTCCCAGTGAGACTCTCCAAACCATGCTGCCACTCACTTGCTACCCCCTTCCGCCTTTCTCCCTCCCCCTCCCATGAAGCTGGCTGGAGAGGAGAATTGGAGGCACAAAAGGTAAAGATAAGAACAATTTATTTGAGATAAGAATAATTTACTGGAAACAGCAATGAGATAAGTAACAGTAACAATACTAATGACAGAGGGAACAAGAAAAGAAACATTATTGCCCCCCCCACACTCACTCCAGCTTGGAACCAGCATTATCCCATTGCTCCCTCTGTCATGCTTACTCGACCAGAAAGAACCCCTTCTCCCCAGAGGAGACTCCCTTCCCCTCAACACCGGCAATGAGGTGAGGTGGTATAGAATAACATCGAGGTCCTGGCCATGCCCCCTCCTGGCTACTGCAAAAATTAACCCTGTCCTGGATGGAACTAGGACACCTCTCATGCTCCTGTCATCACCATGCAAGCATGGCTTCTAAGAGATCTTTACACACCCAGGCTTGCAGGATGCCTACCTCCCTAATGGCCTCTGTGTATTCCTACTTGAGAAAAATCTATAAGCACTGAAGGTTTTGCAAATGGCAAACTGAGGAGCACTTGTTAAACAATTACAGCAATTCTCCATTCTCAACATGAGAATTCAGATCTCTACCTAAATCAGGACCATACACAGATATTCAGAACGTTAGTTTTTCCTCAGACTTTGATGACAAAATAACACCGAAGATGACAGAGAAGCCCCACTAAAGCCACCCTCTTCTACACACAGGTGGCAAATCCACACCAAGGCCCTGATGTAGTAACAACTCTTAGTACATAAATTCTCTTACACAGGCTGTGACTGTAATATTATCTTCTGTTCTTGTTAATTGTTTCACCCTATCTAACAATAATTTTCCAAGTAATTTTCATATGCATATTTAAGCTTTCTTTATGATATTTTCGTTTTTAGCTTCAGAAAGAAACCAGATCTCATTTGGTAAAATTAGAAACCTGCAATTCTGTCCTCCTATTTTCCTAAAGATGTAAAATGGAAAAAAACTATATATACAAGTAAATTAAAAAAAGCCCCAACATAGAAATCCTATTTTCTGAAAGGATTTTACAAACATCCGTTACTTTCATTTCTGAGCAGTTAGGAAAAGAGAAAAAAAGCACAAATTCTCTGAACATCCTTCTTCTCAAGGCTAAAGCTCTGTTTATGGGACAGGGAAGAAGAGATGACCAAAATGCTTGGCAATAGTAATCAAATGGAATAAAAGGGGTCTTTGAGCACTGAAAGCTATTTACAGCAATCTATAAGAGACAAGTCTTACAAGGAAATGGTTAAAAATCTCATGAAGTCAAAGTTCCTTGGGAAAGTTTTTGACACCAATTTTAAACCAATACAGCAGACAATTGCAGCATGATAAAATATAAACTCAGTCTCTTTAAGATTTGATAATCAAATACAAATTACTAAGAGTAAAATGAGTGCATTAAAAAATACCCAAACCTCTTCCCACCTCCACATAACTTGTTTACTGATGTTATTCATCAAATAGGTGCTTTCATTTTTTAGATTAAAGTTTCAGTGGAAAGTCTTCCAGAGAGCAGAACAGTATATAGTTGTACAAGTAAGTCAAATTTAAAATTTTCTTGTAGGAAAATAAGTAAATACAAACAGCCACCAGTAACAAGCATTATGACCCACTAAAATATGATACACATTAATAGTTTATCAATAAAAAGAAATATTGTTTTCAGTGTCAGTGAAGCCTCACTGACAAATAGCTAAAATCAGGATGTTGATCATATGGAAACAACTTCTTCAGTACCAAGAGTTTCCAATGCCCTCAATGTTGAATCTGAAAGCGGACTACTCACAGTTCACACAGGCCTCTTCAGAAAATGACAATAATAATAAAGTAGCATTTACTGCCATCTGCATAAAGATTAAAAACTTCTAATACACGAGAGAGACACTTCCTCACGGAGAACTAGGCTTTCAGGAACATGACAGATATGACATCCATCCTTCTTAATGGGATGTCTAATTAGCAGTGACTGAGGAAACTGAAGGGCTTTGATGAATGAAGATAAAACATGAAGTGACAAACTACCAAAGAGCATAGTGTGATTTAGCTCAACATTCCTAAAAGTTATCCAAATCAATTCAGTATAAAAACAAAAGGACCTTGACTGCTACTTTAAAACCACAGTCTTAAGATATTAATTGCTGGGAAAAGTCACCAGGTTCAGGAAGTTCACTAGGAATACTGAAGAGTCATCTTACAGAACCTGCATTTTATTCAATGCATTAAAAAACTGAGGTGGTTTCTCTCCCTCTCCTCATTGTGTATGCTTACAAGAACTTTAAGTGAACTAATCTAACATTAACATGTTTTCTATTTAATTTAAACTGTAAGTAATTATATTCAACAATTGAGACTTCCTGATAGTTTTTTAAAGAAATTCTCTGTTGCACCTTATAAAACCAAGGGACATGTTAATGACAGTGATGTCTGGGATGAGTTGCTTGTCAGTAGAATTGCCTTGTTGGGGTTTGGGGCTTGACGTGGTTTGGGGGTTGCAGACCTAGGGGAAGGTTAATGATACTGAAGAATGCAAAATTTAGAGACCAAAAGGACCTTTGCCCAAGATAAGAAGAAACTAACAAAGCCAACTCATCAGCTGTACTGAAATCAACTCAGACTGGGTAAAAGGTAATTCCGTCAGGGGGAGATCATGACCACTAATTGACCCCCGAATCAAATGAAAGAGCCCTGAGTATGCGCAGTAGCTAATAATGAATTACAAAATACCTCGTGCAATCAGCCCTTTTATGAGTAACCAATAGCAGAGTAGTAAACATTGAATATATATTAGATAGGTGGAATATATTAAATTACCATCATATAAAAAGAATTCCTCTCTCATAATGTTAGTTCCTAGCACAGCCCTATACTTTGTTCTACAATCACTGAAGAGCCTATAGGTGCCAGATACATCATCCTCACTCCCCAGTAAGTCATAAACCTTTTTTTTTAATTCAAGTCAGCAGTAGGGTGCTGCACAATTAATTATAGTGGAACAGCGTTATCAAATGAACTTCCTATAAAGTTGAAATGATCACCTGATCAAATTCACCACTTCCAAAAATCTCTTGGAGTGCTCTGACAAATCAGATTTTATGGATTAGACTTCAGCAGATTAAGGGAAAAAGTATAAGGCTGACAAACATGACTGATTTGGATGAGATGAAGGAAAATTTATACTTTTATTTGAAAATATCATAATGCTGAAATAGAAAAAGGAGATTTTCTATGATTTATAAAGTGTATATACACATGTACATGTATATATGTCTATATATTCTGTCTAAGTAAAGTTCAGGTTCATGATCACCGGAGGTCTATGGGACCTGATGAGATACATCCCAGAGGCATGAGGGAATTGGCTGATGTAGTTGTCAAGCCAGTCTTCATGATATTTGAAAAGTCGTGGCAGTCAGAGGAAGTCCCAGGTGACTGGAAAAAGGGAAACATCCCTGGAAGTGTTCAAGACCCGGTTGGATGTGGCCCTGTGTAGTGGGTCTCTGTGGCTGGGTTTTGGTAGCGGGGGGGCACTACAGGGGTGGCTTCTGTTAGAAGTTGCTAGAAGCTTTCCCTGTCCTGTGGAGCCAATGCCAGCCAGCTCCAGGATGGGCTTCCTGCCACTGGCCAAGGCCAAGCCAATCAGAAGTAATAGTAAAGCCTCTGTGATAACATATTTAAGAACAGAAAAGTTGTTGCACAGAAAGAATTCCAGTCAGGGAAGAGCAAAGTGAGAACATGGGAACAACAAAGTAGACACCAAGGTCAGTGCAGAAGGAGGGGGAGGAGTGCTCCAGATGCTGGAGCTGAGGCCCCTGCAGCCCGTGGTGAAGACCATGGTGGAGCAGGTTGTCCTCCTGCAGCCCATGGAGGACTGTTGGGATGCAGAGACCCACCTGCAGCCCATGGAGGAGCCCATGCTGGAGCAGGTGGATGCACGAAGGGGGCTGTGACCCCGTGGGAGGCCCAAGATGGAGCAGGGTCCTGCCGGAGACCTGCAGCCCATGGAGAGGGAAGCCCATGCTGGAGTAGGTTTTTCCCAGGTAGGACTTGTGGCTCCTGTGGTGTTTGTAAGATTATTTTATTTCTCACTCTTGCTCTGATCCTGTTTGTAATAAATTCAGTTAATATGCCCACTTTGATTGCCTGTGATGATCAGTGAGTGACCTCTCCCAGGTGTTAACTCATGAATCCTTAGCTGTTTTTTTTCCTCTCTCCTCTGTCCAATTGCAGAGGAAGAGTGAGAGAGTGGCTTTAAGTGGGTACCTGGCATCTGGCCAGGGTCAACCCACTACACCTTGAGCAACCTAGTCTAGTGGAAGGTGTCCCTGCCCATGTCAGGAGGGTCAGAACTAGATGATCTTTAAGGTCCCTTCCAACCCAAGCCATTCTATAAGTGTATAAAGGGTATTGTGGAACAAGTCTAAAGTAAAGACCTAGAAAACTGTGCAAAAAATACATAAGTCTATTAAAGAGTGTTTAAAACTTGGTAAAGCTGTTTTATCTTTACATGAACAGATGCCTACTACACATACTTTATATACATATTGTATAACACTTAATTTTTCTGAATGTTCCTCATTCAAACTTAGCCAAGTATAATCCAGTAACAGATTAAAATGGCCAAATACTTTCTTTTAAAGTTTTTTAATGAAATTTTATTCCCATCTTCTTCGCATTAAAGTTGAAGTCTGAATGTGAATGACTTCCCCTGCCCCTTTCTGTCATTCCTGCTATTCCTATTTAATTTTCACTAAAGAAAAACCAACCAAAACCAAGATGGTTTGAAAGGGCATGTCTGTCATTCACTTCCTAATACAACAGATGTGGTAAGAAAAAAAATATTATTTTTCCTCCCCTGTTCCATCTGCTTGGAAGAAACATTGAGGTTTGCAAAATAACAACATTTTCTCCCATTTGAGCGGATCCCTCTCGCGCAGCTGGCATAATGAGGACAGCTACAATTTAGAGAAACGTGTAATATTCGTTAATAACTTTGATTTACTGCAAATGTCCTATCGGAGGCATTTCTAAGCACAGGGCTGGTACCGTTCCTCTGTTAACAGCTGTGCTGACTTCTGTTCGAGTGGCCCCTTCTCACGTTCGAACTAAAAGAGCTAGTCTCGCCAGCACGCATCTCCCGAGTGGCGCGGGCTGCCAGACAGGTAGGCGAGTGGGCAGGGGTCAGGCCTGGGGCGCTCCCGCCCGTCCCCCCTCCACTTGGGATGAGTCCGAGCGAATAAAAAGGTAGGGCACAGAAAACAGGCTTTCAGGAAAACGGGAAACGAGTCCTACACCTGGGAAGCACTTCGGGGCAGCCTGCGAACACGCTTCTCGTCAGGCTGTGACTCAGTGCCGACAGCCCCAACCGGGTAACCGCGGCTCTGACCGCCACCACGAGAACACAAAATTCGCCATGTTTCTACAGGCCACTCCAGAGATACCGCAACTGCTCCCCTCCACCGGACCGGAGCCGCCATCTTAGGTCCGGGCGGAGCCCCTTTCCCCTACGCTCCTGCCCCATACAAAGGGGTGGGACCACGTGACAAACACATACCCCCACCCTCTTGCGGGACACCGGTGTCCACACTCAAAATGTTACATAGGACCTTCTGCCTCTTTCCTTCCCTCCATCCTCTCGACCCCTCCAAGCCTCTTCCTCATCCCAAGTCTCTATTGCTCTGGAGGCCGACGCAGACCCTGCTTACTCCGGGGGATAGAGGCGCAGCTCCTCGATATCTCCCAGGAAGCCGAAGAGAGTCCGCATCTGCTCACTGGTCACTGTCGAGGAGACGTTCGTGACCTGGATGACAGACGTGGGGCCCAAGGGGAAGCCTAGCGGCACCCCGATCCCTCCGCTGCTCATCATGGCGGAGCCTGCACGACTGCTCCGTTCACGACAGTGCCAGACACAGTTTGAGAGGCGGGTCTGACCACAGAGGCAAGCGCGCGGCGCCTGCCAGAGCGTCCTAGCATGCGGGCGCTCTAGCGGCGGACTCGACTGCTCCTTGGAGGTGTTTTTGGGCGGGCAGCCGTTCTTCCCGTGCCGACTGGGGCTCACGGAGGAGCGGGCGCTTTCCCTCCGTGCCGACGGGACTCCGAACTCTGCAGATCCCCCTGCAAGAGGGGAGGGGAAAAGAAACCCAACCTTCTCTTCCCTCCGCTTTTCCAAGGAGCCAGCCAGGCCGTCGTTACCAGGGCGGGGCCGCGCCCCTACCTCCCCCGGCCTCCCTTTACACACGCGCTACCCGCCCCAGGCTATCAGGGGACTGGATTACAGATCCTGCGAGAGTGAGGCTGCATAAGAGAGGAAGCGAGCACGACGGCCCGGACGCCACACGCAGGGGGGTTAGATAGTTCCATCGCTCGTGGGGAAAGCACAGCTGAGAGCACCTGACTAATTCTTGCACGAACAGGGTCTGGAGTACCTTGTTACCTGGTTTCATAGAATCATAGAATCATCTGGGTTGGAAAGGACCTCTGAGATCATCAAGTCCAACCCTTGATCCACTACCACCACAGTTACTAGACTATGGCACTAAGTTCCACCTCGTCTCATCTTAAAAACTTCCAGGGACGGAGAATCCACCACTTCCCTGGGCAGCCCATTCCAATCCCTGATTACCCTCTCTGTAAAGAATTTCTTCCTAATATCTAACCTAAACCTCCCCTGGCAGAACTTAAGACCATTCCCTCTTGTCTTACTGATAGCTGCCTGGGAAAAGAGACCAACCCCCACCTGGCTACAACCTTCCCTGGTCCTGTTGGCCATACTGTTTCTGATACAGGCCAGGATGCCATTGGCCTTCTTGGCCATCTGGGCACACTGCTGGCTCATGTTCAGACTCCTGTCAATCAGCACCCCCAGATCCCTTTCCGCCTGGCTGCTCTCCAGCCACTCTGTCCCCAGCCTGTAGTGCTCCATGGGGTTGATGTGGCCAAAGTGTAGGACTGGCACTTGGCCTTGTAGAACCTCATCCCGTTGGAATCAGCCCAACTCTCCAGTCTGTCCAGGTCCCTCTGCAGAGCCCTCCTGCCTTCCAGCAGATCAATACCACCCCCCAGCTTGGTGACATCTGCAAATTTGCTAATGGTACACTCGATCCCCTCATCCAGATCATCAATAAAGATATTAAACAGAACTGGGCCCAGCACTGATCCCTGGAGGACACCACTATTGACTGGCCACCAACTGGGTGCAGCACCGTTCACCAGCACTCTCTGGGCCCAGCCCTCCAGCCAGTTCTTAACCCAGCAGAGAGTGCCCCTGTCAAAGCCATGGGCTACCAGCTTTTCCAGGAGTATGCTGTGGGAGACGGTGTCAAAGGCTTTGCTGAAGTCCAAATAGACCACATCCACAGCCTTCCCCTCATCTACCAGGCAGGTCACCTGATCATAAAAGGAGATCAGGTTGGTCAGACAGGACCTGCCCTTCCTAAACCTCTGCTGGCTATGTCTGATCCCTTGTCCATCCTGTAGGTGCTGTGTGATTGCACTTAGGATGATCTACTCCATAATCTTGCCAGGCACTGAGGTCAGGCTGACAGGCCTGTAGTTTCCCAGGTCCTCCTTCCGGCCCTTATTGTGGATTAGCGTGACATTTGCCAACTTCCAATCATCTGGGGCCTCCCCAGTGAATCAGGACTGTTGGTAAATGATGGAGAGTGACTTGGCGAGCTCTTCCACCGTTTCCTTGTCCTTTAGCAAAGCAAAAGGCTTCTTCTTCTAAAACTGGAATACCAAAGAGTCTGGGTACAAAACCGCACCTTTAATAGGTCATATTTAACTCTATTAATTGATTTGGTATGAAATCCACTGAATGTTCTGTCAGCAAATTAAAACATGCCTACAAGAAATGGAATGAAAAATAGATTTCCCATACTCTTTTGGTAACCAAGGTCAATAAGAGGCAGCTAAACTACCCTAGGGAGTAAACCCTTGAAAACTTACCCTAACTATGTTTAAACAGGAAGAGTTGTAATTGAGTAGGTTGTTAATGGTTTTGATGTCCAGGTGTTAGAAAGATAAATTACTTGTTGGTAGAATGGCCTTGTTAAGGTTTAGGGATTGACATGTTTCAATGATCTCAGACCTAAGGGGAGGTTAACAAAGCTTTGGAAGAAGGATGTACCACTGATAGCGGGCACAAAGAATGCAGAATTTATGGGCCACAAGGACATTTTGCAGAACTCCCAAGATAAGGAAGAAGCTAATAAAGTCTACTCAGGAATTTTGCAGAAATCAGATCTGACTGGGTAAAAGATAATTCTGGCAGGGGGAGATCTGCAACCACCAACTCACAGACCACGGACCCAAGAAACCCACCAACTCGAAGAGAAAGACTGAGCATGTGGACTAATTAGCATGAGAAATGAGAGAATCATTAAGCGATAGAAGATAGAATACTAATTATTAAGAGAACTATGTAACTTGTAGCCAATGAACATTAATGCCTTTGTTTGCTAAAATGTATAAATGGTAAAGTTTTGATAGTCATTGTGCTGGCTTTGTGGATTTGCCACCCAGCACCCCTTTCTGCACAAGACTGTAAATAAATCAAATACCTCAACTCTGTGTGGGGATTGGCCTCTTGCACACCAGGTTAAAGAACCCATTTTGGGACAATAGTTTTGTTATAACTTGACTGGGAATGTATACCAATTAAATTGATTTTACCTGGAGTTACAGTTCAAGTTCACTTTAAAAGTTAAATTGACTGGAGAAAATGAGACTGAGCACTATGCATGTGAGTGATCAGTATTATCGAACTGCAGTCTTGCTTAGGTGTTAAAGGACTGTGTATATTGATGCCCAAAAAGGCGCATTGAAAACTGCTCAGAGACAGTTTTGAGTCTTTAAGCAGCAAAAGGTATTTATTAGAGAGCAACGTTGGGGGCTAGCCAACTTGAGATGGACAAAACTAACCCAAAGTTATCAGTGTAAAGTCAAGTATTTATACAGTTTTGTGAGAGATTACATAATTTTTACATGCATATTCATATTATTGCGACATTTCATTATAATATTCATAGCAGGCGGAGTTTGGGCAGAGTCTGGGCAGAGTTGTCCTTTTGGGGTGCTGTTTCAGGGGTCGTTCCTGTTTCTTCATCCTCAGGGGGTCTCATTCCAGAAGTCTTCCTCGCTTTGAACTTTTCAACTTTCTTAGTTGACTGTCTTCCTGATGGTGAATTTTGCAAGATTTTGGACTCATGCCCCTATTTCACCCCTTATCTCTTAAGGAACCCTTCCTCATGTCTATTTATGCGTGTTAGCATTTTTGATGTTCTTTATTTCTCTGTGTTCTTACTTTATGTTCTTTGTGTTAGTGTGTTAGCATTCTTTGGCCAGGTGTCATCTTTCACTAGCCTTGAATTCTGGTTCCTTCAGTTCTTTACCCAGAGCTTGCATTCTGAGTTAACTCCTTCAGGGCCCTGCTCTGTTTCTGGCACTGAAAGATTTAAGGTTACAGACAAGAATATTTTAGCTTTTAAAACCTTCCATACCCCAAACTTGAACTGACAAAATGGATTTTGAAAGTTGCTTGCATTCAACCTCACCTCCCAGTCCTTCCAAAATCCCCTGAGCCTGTGCTCCCAAATTTCATCTCTGTTTTGCTCTGATCCTTTTAAGTTCTTTCATGGATTATTTATACAACTTGCAGTGCACTAGAACAGAGTGAAACCTGTCCTAACAACCCTTAACCAGAATGCTGGGGGAGAAGTAAAATCAGGGCAGGCTTCCCCAGAAGAGCTGTCATGGTTGACCATCATCCATTGCTTCTCTTATGTTTACATGCTTATGCACATGTGAAAGGTGGTGTTGTAAAAGCACCAGAATGGGTTTCCTGGGCTACTCTTTTGCCTTCTGTGTGATTTTAGCAGCATATTAGGGTTTCCAACTTGGGAATAAACTTATCCTTAATACCTTAGCCGTGGTTTGGTATCTGGGTTTACCTGCATGCATATCAATTCTTGGAGTGTCCATATGTCACTTCTCACCTTCCTTCCTCTCCTTTTAAGTTATTTATTATCAAGTGAGCCATAAAATGCTTATAGAAAGAGTGAAGAGCAAAGATTTTGAGTCCCTTTAAAACTTCCAGGTGGACAGAGAAGGGTCATCAGTAAGTCCTGGAGGTGCAGGAAGGAGAACTGAGATGTTCCCATGTCCTGAAGTGGTGAGCAGATGTGGAAAAGGGAAGGGAAATCCCTCCAGGACCCCTCCATATAACTTTGCTATCAAGCACTGCAAACATCTTGGGGATGCGGAGCTTCTGGAGCTGCACCATGGGCTGCACATCATTGAATTGTTGACCAATTTCATGGTTGACCTTGCTTCTCTGTTGTTCACTCCTGGCATCTTGCCAAAGGTGACACACTACCAGGACTTAAAGAATGTAGTTAATTGTCCCAAAACACTGTCAAAGAAGGAGATAAGCCACCACAACAGGAACCTGTGATAAGAGCAGATGGCAACGACAGGAACCAGACCTGATAAGGCAGATCTGGGTAACCTACCTGAACAAAGATTCCCACCATGGAATACTGTGAGAAAGGAAAGTGTTAATTACAGACCTAAATGAAAGTAAAGGTTTGAAATTAGCATACTGGACAAAATGTCAGCTGTGGGAAAGTAAATAACTACTTATACCCACGCCATCCCAAGTTATGGGAACATCTGGGATGCCCCATGAATATCCAGGACTTGGACTGTATAAAAGTGGTACCCAAGAAGCACAACTTTGGGACCCTCACCACTGAGAGGACCAGAAGAAGGACTGGCAGGATGCTGTCAGAATACATGTGGTGGTGATCTTTTTACTCATCTGTCTCATTCTTCCTATTTCTCTCCCTCTCTCTCTACCTCATATTTACCGTTAAATAAAATCCATACTATTGACTTTGGCATATGGTCTCATTTGCACCTTAATTGAGGCAGAGGCATATTTTAATAATCGGATCCTAACACACATGCCTTAGAAAAAATGAAAGCGTTCAAGAGCTGTCCAGATTATTTAAAATCTCACTTTCCAGGAAATTTGGACTCAGATGTTTCCCTTCTCTTTGTTTATTTTCAAACTGGATGGTAGTGCTTTTTTCATGCAATTTTACACATTTTATAATAAAATGTTATGCTGAATGGGAAATTCAAAGTGGTTGAATTGATGGAATTCCTACGTCAGGGAAAAAGGTAGTGGTAAGAGCAAAGTAGTTGCGGCACCTGGGCAATTACAGATGAAAAAAACCCTCTTAGATCTTCATCAGTCGCTTGATACTTCTATTTCTGTAATATCTGAGCATTTCAGGTTACTGAATTTACTTACATGTTGACTCCTGTCTCAAGCTAATTTGGGAGCATTTTTATTGCCTTCCTGAGGAACACCGTATGTTGTAATTCATGCCATAAAAAGCAATTAAAAATAAGCATGATTATTTCATTGTGTATATGGGAAGAGAGAGGAGCAGCGTAAGAGAGATGCTCTATGTTATGATGAAAACCTTGCAGAGGTAGCAGTTGAATCCAGGACATCTATAATCCAGGTAAAATGCCTTATGATGTACTTATCCAGCTGTGTGCTGGACATTTTGTTCAGATACTGTGAGAGACAGTATTGAAAGCTTTACTTGTTGCTTTCCTTGCATGTAGTAGGATGACACATCTGCAAACATATAACCATAGAATTGTTAAGGTTGGAAAGGACCTCTAAGATCATCAAGTGTAGCAATTGATTTCATGGACCCAGGTTGTATGGACAAACTGAATCGTTTATTGATTACAACCTTTGGTATATATAGGGTTTTAGGGAAGGGGCAGGCATGCCTAGTACTTTTCCATTAGTTCATAGCCAGGGCCAGGGGGCAGGGATACACAGAGAGGTGTTTTTCATCAAACTGGAAAGCAATCAGTTTTTCATTATAGTTACAATGATTTATGGGGCAAAGCAAAGCCATAAAGAGATTTATCACATGAGTTTACAAGTCCTTTTGTTTGTCTTGCTTATCACAGATAATGCAAGAATTTCAGGGAGTGAGTGTAAACAGTTCTTCCTTGCTTTTGTTTAGGTCCCAAGGCTTCTTGCTAAGATCTCATCTTTGCAGTGTCATGAAGAATTTGCATTCCCACAATCAAGTCCAACTGTTAACCCAACACTGCTGTGTTTATCACTAAACCATATCTCCAAATGCCACATCTCCATGTCCCCTGAGCACTTTCAGGGATGGTGACTCCACCACTTTCCTGGGCAACCTGTTCCAATGCCTGTTAACCCTTTCAGTGAAGAAATGTTTCCTAATATTTAATCTATACCTCCCCTGGTGCAACTCGAGGTAATTTCCTGTTGTCACTTGTTACCTGGCAATTGTGGTTATTATTCAGTTCATAAATTGGATCCATGGGGTAGTAAATTCAATGCCTATAAGTCTCCTTTGGAATGTGTGTTCAGGACTGTATTACTATGTCCCAGTTTAAATGAGACAAGGGTCTTTTGCTGAGGATGAGTTAGGAGAAAAGACCCAAATTCCTCCCTCTAAGCAATTATAAATCTGAAATTAAGAGGCTCCGATTGAAGGAAAAACAAATTATGGAAAAGGAAAAAATAACAACCCTTTATTAAAAGGTATGTGCGTATTAACAGAAACATGAAAAAAAAAACAAGTAAAACAACCAAAAAATACTCTTATACCCACAAAAAATCCCCTTCAAAAACAAACTGATAAACAGGCAAAGGGAAAAGTAAACAGTTCAAATTTGCGCCCTTTGGTGCAATTCCAACCACAGTCAATAGGGGGCACCGTTGGGTCACTGGAGATGCAGAGTTTATAATGTCCTGTACCAGCCACCAGGTGGCACTGTTGGATCACTGGAGATGCAGAACTTGTAATGTCTTGTAACCAGCCACCAGGGTATGCCGGAGAAACCAATCCAACCAAGAAAAAAACTGGGCTTTCCCTCACACCAGGAAAGGGGAGAGGGAGAGGGGGAAGGAAAAAAACCAGTAACAAACAGAAAGTTCTCCCAATGAAAAAAAACGAAACTCACGATCTTCAGCTGGTCGTAATTCGTGCGACACAGTCCTCCCTCTCGAGGTGCCAGGAGAAAAAAACCACACGGGAACAGGAAAAGAGGGGAGAACCCCCCAGGGAAAAAACAACAGCTCCTATCCAATGAAGAATTCAAACAGGTTCCCAGCTGGCCAATGGCTGAGGGCCCGAGAGCAGCACACCGCCTCTCCCAGGTGTGCTACAGCCCACAACTCCAGTCCACCAAAAAACTCCTCCTCCCCTGTTGCCCAGGAGACGAGAGAAAAAAGGTAAACATTAGCTTTTCATCTGCCTCGTTTCCTAGGAGACTAATCTCTCAACCATTAGCCAGGTCGGTTAGCCCTTTGTATCTCTCAAGTATTCACTTGATAGCTCTGAAGCAGGGGCAGGGGGGAAGGGGAAAAATTCCTGGAAAGGTCTCCCAGAACTAACCAAACCATGACATACTATCATAACCTAAGCTATAGTCCTTGGGGGTTTACTTATAATGGCACTTATTTGGGGGGAAAAATGCAGGGGAGTGCTTTTCCCAATCCTTCACCCATTTCACCTTTAGGCCCACCACAAGAGTTTTTGAAGTGTTTAAATTCCCTCTGGATGTTGAAGGAACCATATTCTTGCTGATGCTTCTACCGTGTTTATTCACTATGGTCCACTATGTATTTAGAGACAGACTGAGTTTTTCTTGGGTAGCTATCCCAAGATCTACCCCAAGAGCTACCCCAAGATCTGCTCCAGAGACTAGGGACGCTGCCCAGAAGTCTGCCCCAGGGGCTGGAGACACTACCCAAAAACCTGTCCCGGGGGCTGCTGACACCACCCAACAGCCTGCTCCAGACATGAACCATCCTGATTGGATGGGAGGGTGGGAAGAGATAGTTTTAAAGGAATATTCTGCCCCAATACTTTGGAAGCTCCCCCCTGACCAAACACAGACCCCTAGTAAGATAGCAGAGTACTTGAGGGAAAATTGCTCTATCAATTCCAGAGACGATCCACTCATTTCAATGTGTTGGACCCTGGTCAATACTTATTGTACCATGGTCTTAACTGTACAACACCACCTACAGTCAGAAAGGAAGGAAAAGAGTGCAGCAGGAAAACCAACGGACATCATGACTGCCCAGGATGCAGCCAAACCAGAAGGGCAGCCACAGCAAGCAGCAGTTGCCCCCGTGCAAAGGAAAAAGTTTAAAACTAAGTTGGTACACCCAGTTAGCAAGGACAGGGAACCAGGGCCTGAGAGGAATCAGAACCTGAAATCATCACTGAGTCCCTGTCCTTAGATGTGCTGCATAATCTGTGAAAAGACCTCACTTGATGACAAGATGAGCCCATGTTGACCTGGCTGCTCTGCATTTGGAACACCTCTGGTGACAGCACCATCCTGGACAGTTCTGAAGTAAGACACCAAGGATCTCTGTCCTGAGATGCAGGTATTGACCAGGGGTTTGTAAAGATGCAAGAACCTCTCAGCCTCTGGAAACTCCTCCTAGTGAGTAGGAGTGTTATAAATGCTCGTAACAATAAATCAGAGAAGTCAATCTATATTAATTATAAGTAAATTTATTAGCAAGCAATAAATGAGCAAAAACAGAGCTGGGTGGCCCAGGAAGTCAGCGCTCCACCAATGGCTCGCACCGAAAAGAGGAAACATCCCTTTATTTATACAGTCTTTAGCTCCTGGATATGTGACTTCTTATTATCTTCTGCATTGTGTTTGCACCTGGTTATCAGTTGTTAGGTGGTCGTATTTTGCTTTCTGGTGGTCACTGGGATGAAGGTGGTTGGAATCTTTCTCAGGTGTCTCTTATGTGACCTGTAGTTTGCTTATGCGCTGTCAAAGCATCTCAGTACATAGTTAATCATCAGCAAGCAGATGCTGGCAGTCTTAGCTAGATAACAGCTAAGCCCCCACTCCCTGTTTCAACTAGATAAAAACTAAACCCCACTCCCACATGAGATTTCATGAACAAAGTTAACCTGTTCATTACAATCCCCCCTTTTCTATTTTATCCTGATTTTGTTCGTTAAATCGATTTAATACTTCCCTTGCTCGTTGGAGAACAAGGGCAGTCTCTTCATCTTCAATTTGTTCATATTTTTTTCAGAGTAGCATTAAGTGTGCAGCTTCTAATCGCCCCTTGGCAATGGCAATTAGCTTATTAAAAATACTGGGACCAAAGGTTAAACCTAAGACTAATAAAATGAGTGGTCCTGCAATTGTTGACAATAGAGTAGTTAGCCACGGTGAGTAATTGAACATAGACTCATACCAACTTTGTTGCATTTCACATTCCTTTTGTCGTTTTTCCAGTCTTTCTTGTAGTTTAGACTTTGTGTCTCCCACTACTCCCATATGATCCGCATATACACAGCACTCTTCCCATAAAGCTGCGCATAAACCCCCTTGCTGTTAGAGCATTAAATCAAGTCCTCTCCTGTTTTGTAGCACCACTTCCGATAAAGATCTGACTGACTGCTCTAGGGTTTTCATGATTTTTTCTATCCGAGCTAAATCTTCGTCTACGGCCACTCTCAAAGATTGGAATTGTTGGTTTTGTTGTACCAAAGAAGTTATTCCAGTACCAACTCCAGCAGCCCCAATTGCCATGAGGGTCACTGCAGTAAGGGCTGTGAAGGGCTCTCGTTTCTGTAAATGGTGGACTTAAGTTGTTTGATAATCATACACAAAATTTTCAGGGTGGTAAATGAGTCTCAGAATCACAGCTACTTGTATGCAATATTCGGATGTCCAATTAAAGATTTTTAGAGATATGCAAGGTGTAACTCCAGTTTGGGAACAAATCCATTTAGTATTTGTCACGGGAATTAGCCAATCAGCTGTCTTCCCCTTTAACTGTGCGGTAGTTGTATTACAAAGGTACTCTTTCTCTTTAGGAGCCTTACCTATACATTTCCCTTTTCCTGAAATTTGAGACACTGTCATTCCTTGTTTACATCCAGATTCTCCACTCCATAAACATTGAGCTGGATTTGTCCCATTAGCTTTTCTGAGTCTATGTCATAGTTCCGATTTTAGCAAGGAATTTTTCTTTCCCTTCCCCCTGCTGTGTGTGTGTGTGTGCTCTGTATATGGGCCATTAGTTGAACAAAAGAATCGACCCTGGTCCACTAATGGCCGGGATTAGTCTCCTTGACAACGAAGGGGGAGGAGTTGGCTGGTGTGTGACTGGAAGGGAGTGGAGGCTGGAGGGAGAGCTCAGTGTCTCTCTGCCCTGAGGGGAGGCTGCTGCGGGCTGCAGACACTACCGGGTTTCTTTGGGTTTTTTCTGTCGGAGGGGAGTTTTTGCTGCTGCTCTCGGCTCAACTGTGGCTGGCTGCAGGCCCTGCTTACAACGGACCCTAATCAGCTGAAGTTTGTGAGTTTTCTTCCATTGGGAGAACTTTCTGTTTTATTGCTGTTGTTTTTCCCTCCCCTTCTTCCCCCAACCTGGTGGCAGCCAAGGATCTCACAGCGCCACCTGGTGACGGGCACTGGACATTACAAGTTCTACTCCTCCAGTGATCCAACAGCGCCACCTGGTGACTACTATAGAACACTACAAGTTCTGCACCTTCAGTAACCCAACAGTGCCACCTGGTGAACGGTACAGGATATTACAAATTTTGCATCTCCAGTGACCCGACGGCACCCCCTGCTGACTGTGGCTGGAACTGCACCAAAGGGTGCAAAAAATTGAACTATTTAAATTTTTCCTTTTGCCGCTGTCGTGGTTTTGCCCACCAGCCCATCCCTGGGGTTGAGGATGGTTTTGTCCAGGTGATTTCCGGACAAAAAACCAATCAAAAAGTTCAGTGACGCCTTTGCTAATTACATCTTTAAGAAAACGGAAGAGAAGGTTGTGGCGCAGTTGAAATTAGGAGCAGCAGCCATGTAGAAGGGTAGCGGGCCCGAGGAGGGCCCAGGCCCCTTCCTCCCCGGCTTGGGCCGGAGGTGGGGGGGCAGGTGCAGCACTGAAGCCTCCCTTCTTTCTTGTGAAAGAGTGAAGAAAAAAAAGTTTAAAAGACGAACTGCTTAGATGAGAAACCGCTGCAGAAGAATTCCAGCCATGAGATAACAGGATTTTCAAGGCCAAAGCTGCAGTCGCAGGAGAGAGAAGAAAAGTTCGAAGGGGGGAGAGCTGCTTTTTCTCCTTTTCGCTCTCCCTCCCTTCAGCAGGGTAAAGACTGAAAAATAAAACCCTGCCACCTGTAGAAGTTTGTTGGGGTGAAAAGACCCCCATGCGGCTCACAGAGGAGCTTGTGGATGCACCAGAATGCCGAGAATGGAAAAGGACTGCTTCTCCTCCTTGGACTAATATAAAGGGAGGTGGGGGGAAAAGTATCTTCTGTAAATACATAATACCTTTTACTTAAGTAAAATTATTGTAGATATAATTCTTTAGTTTTAGTTTAATAATAAATACTCATACTTTTTTTAATTCAGTCTCTTTTTGTCTGCATAAACCTTCTCTCAACTGATAGTAATTGTGTGGGGGGTATAAAAGTAAATTGAGCCAGGACAAAACCACAACAGCCGGTTCATCGGTTTTGTTCTTGAAGGGGATTATTGGTGGGTATAGGAGTATTGCTTGGTTGTTTTACTTAGTTTTTCATGTTCCTGTTAATACACACATACCTTTTAATAAAGGGCTGTTATTTTTTTGTTTTCCCTTTTCCATAACTTGTTTTCCTTCAATCAGAGCCTCTTAATTTTGGATTTATAATTGCTTAGAAAAAGAAGTTTGGGTCTTTTCCTCCTAATTCATCCTCAGCAAAAGACCCTTGTCCCATTTAAACTGGGACAGTCTACCTTCTACCCCAGTGGCTTCATAAAAAGGTGACCGGATGTCATAGCATAACCAACAATGCTCAGTTATATTAGGGTTGGTGGTATTTAATACTCGATAACTAGCTTGGAGCATGTCCCACAAAGGACTTACTCTTGGTAAGGGGGTTGAGGTTTCTGGCTCCATTTGACTTTCCTGGGTGTGGCTTCCAGTACTATTTGTGATCCCTGTGGGAATGGGTAGGTTATGTCCCTCCTCCTCTATTTCTTCAGCTATGACCTAATTTGGCTCAACAACTGTAGGCTCATTGGGTACTGACTCTTTCTTTATTAGGATCAGTCCTCCTCTGTCCGGACGAGAACCTGGTTCCCAGTATCTCACACCCCACATCTTTCCTAGGGTCCATCCCAAGTCATGGGGCTGAGAAATATTTAAATACAAATATGTACAGGTCCTGGAGGTTACAATTCCCCCAATCCAATCTCTTTTCGGGGGACGACATCTGGTTGGTCCCCACCCAACAGTTAAGAATTTATCTTTCCCTCACCCTGGAGTCCAGTCTGATGCTATGGTCTCACAGCCCCAATAAGCACAATAGTAATGTCCTGGGTAGTTATAGTATGATTTCCCTTGGTTTACTCCAGGGCAGAAGTAGTACCCTAGTAAATTCAAACACAGGGTGATGGGAGCTAGTTTACACAAGGATGCTGTAAAGCTGGGTGCTCCAGGGGTAACGACTGTATTACAGTCGAGTGCTCAAACTGTATTAGTGACCATTTAAAGGGTTGATGATTATTAGCTATTCCTGTGTTTGTTTCTGCTATTGGCATACTGAGCACACAACAATACAGAAATGCCCACTTCCAAATTATTGGTGGAGACCTTGAGGAAACATAACCAAAGTCCGATTTTCTGGTTTGGTTTTGTCTTTTTTTATGGAGTGTTAGCTTCCAGTTCAGGCCTACTGAGAGGCCTGCCATATACTCACTTTAGTACGCCTCTGCCTCCCTTGCCTACTCCGTTACATGGAGCAGCGAGGTACTTTGCCATCTTCTCGGCAGCAGTCGTATTCTTCAGGGGTTTATATGGCCTCCAAGGTTAAGATGTTCTGAATGAGAACACACTCCCAAAGTATTATAGTCAAAGCACTTCAATCGTTATTATTTATTCCTCTCTACCTTAAAGCGTAGAATAAAATCTTTTTCCTTAGGTGACACCTTATAAAGTGCTTCCACCAATAATCTTACAGGTGTATTGATTTAAGGGCTCGTTTTGCCTTTTTCCACGCAAACCTTACAGCACAGTGTCTTATTGTTTCTTTCCAGTTCTTTTCAGACACTTCCCATATCCTTGGGACTAACAGTTCCCACCCACAAAGTGTTGTGTAAATGTTCAGTTGCTCTTCAATATCCTCTGGTATAGGAGAATTAGAGACCTTTTGGGTTAAGGCAGGAGTAAACCAGCTGATGGGAATCTGAGGAGTCTCAAGGACTAAGTGTTTTGAGAACATGACAAAGACTGGACATCTGCAGGGACAAGAAAAACAGCACCTGCAGAAGGGAGTTTAAGTTGAACCTGCCGGGAGGCATGTGAATAGAAGTGTTGTGGTTAGATTTAGAAGGAGAAGAATTTAGAAAATAAGATATGTTAGCTAGCCGATAATAATCGTGTAAACAGTGTATGTTTTGTGTGTGTGACCAATAATAGGTTAAGTAGTCAAATATGTGGTAGTTATTGAATTGTATAAAAGTAAGTGTAATTTCCAATAAAGATGAAGCTTCCAAAACATCATATTGGTGTGTGTGAAGTTTCCACTGGGTCTCTCACGTGGTTACACTCTGGCTCAGGTACAAATCCTTGGGGGTATTGTATTTTTCTTCTACAGCTTGGGCAATGGGGGTGTATGTAGTAAGACGAGCAATACCACTTTTCATTACATCTAGTACATTGACAAACTACCCATCCCTCATGATCCAAAGGGGGATGTTTTAAAC
Organism: Myiozetetes cayanensis; assembly: GCF_022539395.1. Taxonomy (NCBI): domain Eukaryota; kingdom Metazoa; phylum Chordata; class Aves; order Passeriformes; family Tyrannidae; genus Myiozetetes; species Myiozetetes cayanensis. Next base: position 98,389 of record NW_026087998.1, read on the forward strand.
AGGGTATGCCTCTAGGTATTCTATGAGGTACACGAATATCAGTTTCTAATTCACAACAGTGGGGCAGATAAATATGGGTTCCTACTATTTTAAAGATTGCCCCTGAATAGAGAGGAATTCTGTTTGGATGCCAGGGTATATAATGGGTTATTTGTAAAGTATATGGAGGAGGTATTTGGAACCACATGTACAGCCGGGGGAATGCTTCCCTAGAAATTTGGAATGAATCGTTATTCATTCACCAGTCTTTTTCCTTTTCAAGATCAATTTCAGATTGTCCGTAGTCCTCTCCGCAGTCCAATGGTCACTTGGGAGAGGTCCTTTGATTCGGGCGGCATGCGTCCATCCCCGTTCTGCAGTTCGAACAGCAGTTTCCATAGTAAGTAAAACAAGAAAAGGCCCTTCCCACCTGGGGGTAAGAGAAGACTCCTTCTAGGCTTTAATTAATACCATGTCTCCTGGCTTCACAGAATGTATAGATATGTCCGGGGGGGTCTCTGCACCACCATTCCTTTCTTTCCCAACTGCTCTCTTCTTCTCATTAACTGAACTATGTACGGGTTAACGTTATCTTTGTCTAAAGTAGGATAGTCTGCCAGACATTCCATATCATAGGGCATACCATACAACATTTCAAACGGGGAGATTCCCATGTCAGTCCAGGGCTGAGTCCGGATATTCAATAGGGCAATTGGTAAGCATTTTACCCAAGACATTTTAGTTTCAATTATTAGTTTAGTTAACTACTTCTTTATTTCTCCATTCATTCGCTCTACTTTCCCAGAACTCTGGGGATGCCAAGGGGTGTGATATTCCCACTTTGTTCCAAAAGGGACCAGGGCCTCTTTCACTATTTTGGATACAAAGTGGGGCCTCTATCTGAATCAATAGTTTCAACATTTCCATACTGGGGAATGATATGTTCCAGGAGTACCTTCACCACCGTGTTGGCTGTCGCCCGGGCAGTGGGGAAGACCTCCACGTAATGGGTAAGATGATCAACTAATACAAGGAGGTGCTTATAGCGTCCAACCTTGGGAAGGTCAGTAAAGTCTATTTGTATCTTGGTAAAGGGCCTATGCACCAGTTCTTGTCCCCCCTGTACCTGTTCCCTAAGGTGTTGTTTGTAAATCTTCTGACACATTAGACACCCTTTTACAATCCCTTTGGCTACATTATAAATTCCAATACACATATATTTGGTTGCAAACTGGTCAACTAATGCCTGGACATCCCAATGCATTTTTGAATGTATGCTTTTCATTATCCTCCATGCTAGGGCTTTCGGTAGTACCTGTCTCCCATCGGGCAATTCCCACTTATCTTGTTTCTCCACAACTCCCATCTCTCTTAATTTCTCCATCTCTTGCTTATTAAATTGTGGACATAAATATTTCGTTGTCTTTTCAGTTGTTGTTGGAACAACAGTCATGGGTAGCAAGGCTGCTGCCTTAGTTTCCTGATCTGCCAAGTTGTTTCCTCGAATTTCGGGGGTTGTTCCCCGTTGATGACCTCGGACATGTACCACTGCTATCCAGTCAGGCCTCCTTAATGCTTGTAAGGTTCTTACAATGAGTTCTTTGTGAATTAGGCCTTTTCCCTGGGAATTAATTAATCCTCTTTCCTCCCAAATTTTCCCGAAAGTATGAACCACTCCATATGCATATTTTGAGTCTGTATACACTGTGCCCTTTTTATCTTTTAAGAACTCTAATGCCCTAAGTACCGCATACAGCTCACAAGCCTGCACTGACCAGCTGGGGCTAAGTGGTCCAGATTCTCTCACCTTAAAACTATTTCCATCTACTATTGTGTATCCTGATTTCCTTTTCCCTTCCACCACTCGAGATGATCCATCAGCAAACAGTTTTTCTCCCTCCCCTAATTCTACCTCTTCCAAGTCTGGTCTAATTTTCGTCTGGATCTCAATCGCCTGGAGACAATCATGGGTTAATTCCGCCTCCAGACTCCCATATAAAAATTGTGCTGGATTTTGCAACCCAGTGGTCTCAATTTCTAATTTAGGAGAGTGTACTAATATCCCCTCATACTTTAGGAGCCTAGCATCAGTAATCCATTTCTCAGCTTTCTGATGGAGGACTCCTCGAATGTTGTGGGAAGAAAATACTTTTAACTCACTCCCGAATGTTATCTTATTCACTTCTTCTACTATTAAAGCCACAGCCACAATTGCTTGTAAACAGGTAGACCATCCCCTGCTAACTGGGTCTAATAGCTTAGAAATATATCCTACTGGTTTCTTCTTCCCTGCCCGCTCCTGGGTCAGGACTCCATAAGCTGTCCCTTCTTCAGTTGCTACAAACAGATAAAAAGGTCTCTTCATGTCAGGCAAGCTTAAAACAGGGGCATTTACTAGATCAGCTTTAAGACTGTCCAGTTTTTCTTCATCTTCCTGAGTCCGTTTAAGCAACCCATCCATAGTTAATTTTTGATACAGAAATCGCACCTTTGCACTAAAATTTTCAATCCATTGTCTACAATATCCAAATAATCCCAGTAACTGTCTGACCTGTCATTTTCTTTTTGAGGTCTTTAGGGATAAAATCCCGTTTATTCTTTCAGGATCTAGTTTCTTAGTCCCTTTGTTTATCCAATGTCCTGAGATACTTCACTTCTTCTTCTACAAATTGTAATTTTGATCTGGACACCTTAAGACCTTGAAGACTCAGAAAGTTCAATAGCCTTATACTTTCCTTTCTTACTGCCTCTTGGTTTTCCCCTGCCAACAACAAATCATCCACATACTGCACCAACACTACTCCATTCTGCAAATTATATTCTCGAAGGATTCGTTCCAGAACCTGTCCGAATAAATTCGGAGACTCTGTGAACCCCTGGGGGAGCACAGTCCACCTCAATTGCTACTTCCTAAACGTATCTGGGTCCTCCCATTCAAACGCAAAATAATCTCTACACTCTTCCTTAAGGGGGCATGTCCAAAATGCATCCTTAAAATCTATTACACTATACCATTGATTCTCTGGACCAAGTTGGCTTAGCAGGGTGTGTGGATTTGAGACTACTGGGAAGCGACCTACGGTCCATTTATTAATTTCTCTCAAATCATGTACTAATCTATAGCTCCCATCCACCTTCTTCACAGGTAGAATGGGAGTGTTGAAGGGGGACATGCAGGGTTCTAGTAACCCTTTCTTAAATAGTCACTCAATCTCAGGTTTTAACCCCTCCTCCCTTCACTAGACAGAGGATACTGTTTAACCCTTACTGGGATTTCAGGGTTCTTAATAACTACTTCAAATGGCTCAATATCCAGCCTGCCAACAGTTTCAGGGGTATATCATACTTCCGGATTAATTTGGTTTTCATCCACCTCTGTGAGAGGACATAACTTGACCTTCAGTTCTCGCTCCTCTACCTCTACTTTAATCCCTAATTCTATAATCAAATCTCTCCCCAATAAATTATATTCCGCCTCAGGCACCAGCAACAGGGTCCCAATCCCATATTTACAGCTTGATTCTATGGACACATTCTTTATTACAGGGACTTTGAAGGGTTCTCCCTTTGCCCCGATTACATTAACTTTTTCCTTGGATATTTCACACCCCAGGGGCAAAGACTGTACAGTAGACCTTTCAGCCCCCGTGTCTACAAGAAAGGTCAGCCTTTGGCGCTGAGGACCCACTTCTAGAGTTATCAAGGGCTCTTTCTTTCCTGGGGTCCTCAGCACATAGAGCCCCTGACCCCGCTAATCTTCTAGGAATGCTTTCTCATCCTGGATCCTCTTTCTACATTCTTTCTTCACGTGTCCTCTCTTCCCACAATAAAAACATTCCACCACTTTTCTTTCTTTTCTCTTGACTTTCTCATTATCCAGTTTGCTGGGTCTACCGTGTTTTCTTACTGCTCCTTTCTGCTCTTCCCGAACTGTAGCAACCAGTAATCTAGTCTGCCATTTGCTTTCCTCCTCTCGCCTAACATACACCTTCTGTGCCTCCCTCAGCAATTCATCCAGCCCATGATCCTGCCAATCCTCAATCTTCTCCAATTTCTTTCTGATATCTACCCAGGACTTTGCTACAAATTGAGTTCTCAGTAATGCCTGCCCCATGAGGGTGGCCAGGTCCACCCCCAAATATAGCTGGAAGCTCTTTCTCAACCTCTCAAGCCACTCTGTCGGTGTCTCATCCTTCTTTTGTTGTTCACTAAAAGCCTTATTAATGTTTTGGCCCCAGGGAACAGATTCTCGTATCCCTTGAATTATAATGGTTCTTAAATCTGACATATTATTTCTATGAAGCGGGATCCTGGTTATTCCAGTTTGACTTGCTTAAAGGCCATTTTTGATCTGCCGCTGGGCCAGCCTGATGCTGCCAATCCCACACTCTCATTCCAGTCCACCAGATCATATCTCTCTCTTCCACTGTGAACAAGATGCTCAGTATAGCTTGCAATTCATCCCACATATACAGGTTCGGTCCCAAGAATTGATCTAATCTCTCCCCTACTCCTATGGGGTCGTCCAACAAATTCTCCATTTCTTTCTTAAATTCTCTCACATCTCCTGTATTCAGGGGAACCGCCACATATCCTGTTCCTATTCCTCCCTGCTCATCCCCCCCAGGGACCAACATCTCCTGAAGAGGAAATAGTTTTCCCTCCCCCTCCCTTGCCTTGTTTCGTGTGAACCTCCTTGGAGGGGGTACTGCGACTGGGAGATCGGACTCTGAATCCGAATTTCCCTGGGCTTGGAGCACCTCAGGGTCCTGCAGTGGATTCTGGGGGGGGGGAACCTGAGCGGAGTAAGGGGGGGGCCAAAGGGGATCTTCATTTTCTGACTGGGATTTATCTGACCTCTTCTCCTTTAGAGTGAACAAGAATACTTGTTCCCCAGGTTGAGGAATCCATAATGCAGCATACTCACTTTCTTCAGGACTGGCTGGGGGTTCTTTATTATTTACCCATATATTCAATTGTTGACACACCCAGTCCTCAGAGGACCCAAACATGGGTCAAATTACGTGAGGATTAGAAAGGGGCTTTCCTCCCCATACTTCAATACAATAATTAATAATTTTCTCCTTGACTTTACCCTTCCTTCTGGGTGAACTATCCCAGTGTTTTATCATCAACCCTAGTGGACTTTCGGGTGGTATATCTGGTAACTTATCCAGTTTGCCTCCTCCACTCCTGGTTGATTTTTCTTGCAACTTATCTTCCACCTCCCCCGTGGATCCAGAGGGCTTGTTTTTCCTCTGTCCCATCTTCCAAGGTGCCTTGACTCTCACACACGCTCACTTCCCCTTGGTCGTGACTTGCTCCCTCGTGGGCTACGAGAAATGCACTAATGGAGGGTCCGCACTCACTTGGTCTCAAAGAGACCTCTCACACAGTCGCACCCTGGGATTACCACCCCAACCAAACGGTTCGCCCTTATACTCACCCGCTCCTGGGTCTTCGTTTGGTCTTCATGCACAAAATTTAAGGGGTCCTGCAGGTTCTTTTGCCCATTTACCGTAATTTGGAATGGTTCACTGATCCAGGGTTTAGTGGCAGCACCCTCCAAAACAGGGTTATCTGGAGATAGGGTGCCTCCCTGCTTGCAGGTGTCTGCACCAAAGAGACCTGATCCGAATCATGGCACCAAGATTGTTATAAATGCTCGTAACAATAAATCAGAGAAGCCAATCTATATTAATTATAAGTAAATTTATTAGCAAGTAATAAATAAGCAAAAACAACCCTTGGTGGCCCAGGAAGTCAGCGCTCTGCCAATGGCTCGCACCGAAAAGAGGAAACATCCCTTTATTTATACAGTCTTTAGCTCCTGGATATGTGACTTCTTGTTATCTTCTGCGTTGTGTTTGCACCTGGTTATCAGTTGTTAGGTGGTCGTATTTTGCTTTCTGGTTATCGTTGGGATGAAGGCAGCTGGAGTCTTTCTCAGGTGTCCCTTCTGTGACCTGTAGTTTGCTTATGCGCTATCAAAGCATCTCAGTACATAGTTAATCATCAGCAAGCAGATGCTGGCAGTCTTAGCTAGATAACAGCTAAGCCCCCACTCCCTGTTTCAACTAGATAACAACTAAACCCCACTCCCACATGTGATTTCACAAACAAAGTTAACCTGTTCATTACAAGGGAGAGATACCTCTGTAGAGAAATTTGCAGCTGCAGCAAGGCTCCTGGAATACCATGGAACAGGGGATCCAATGACTCAGAGAGCTGGCTGTGCTCAAGATAATCTTCTCCAACAGTGGGCCAGACTCCAGAAGTCCAGAAAACATCAGGTGTATGTCATAGATGTGTATAAAACTTCAACCACTTGGACCACAGATGTATGCCCACTTCCTAGGCACACTTCAATGGGTTGAAGAACAGGAAACAGTGAGCACCATGGCAAGGAATTTGCAGGCATATGAGGACACTGCCCATGCTCCATCCTGAACCCAAGTCTCATCCATGGAAAAGCTGACTGAGAATCTCTGGAAATTCAAAGAGGAGATTACCAATAAAATCAAAGACAACCACAAAAAACTTAAAGAGAAGATTAAGGAGAACAGCTTCCATGTGGCATCAGTGCAAACCAGAACTCCTGAGATCAGAAACAGGCACCTTCCAGCTGGGGGAGGGGATTACTCCCCATGAACCAATTTGTGATACTTCCTCCTTGAGAATGGAGAAGACGTGTTGGTGGGACAGGAAACCTACCTGTGTCCTAGCAGCCCGAGTACAGGAACTGAAGGAGAAAGCAAATGCAAAAGAGAAGTCAGCAAGGGTGAATGCATTGCCAGTTTCCAGTGGGCAAGGGTCAAGGCAAAACAGATAGGACTATGACATGTCTAACCACCTAGAAGGTACCTCCCAGATATATTCACAGGGAGGCAGGAGCAGCTATGATGATGACCAGGATTAGAGGGGCCCTGCCTCCATCCAGGGGAAAGAAAGGGACAATAGGATCTGCTGGACTGTGTGGATCCGATGGCCTGGCACATCAGTACCACAAGAATTCAAGGCTTTCATTGACAATGGCGCTCAATGCACTTTAATGCCATCAGGACATGTGGGGCCACAATCTATTTCCACTTCTGGGGTGACAGGAGGCTCTCAAGAGCTGACAGTGTTAGAAGCTGAAATGAGCTTGACCAGGAAAGAGTTGCAGAAACACCCCATAGTGACTGGCCCATACGTCCCATTGTTACACTCCAGATTTTAAGCCATAAGTTGCCCAGAGTGGTTACATTTTACTTAAGACTTTTTAAAAACCTTTTGATTTGTTATAACCTCAAATTTATATCCAGAGAAAGAGTCACATACTCTTCTCTAAGAGAAATTCTTGTAAGTTAGTGAGAAAAATATGATATTTTGCTCAAAAGTTTTACAGGAGTAAAATACAACCAAGAAAAAATATTGCACTAAAACACTCAGCACAAAGACCCATTCCACAGAATCAATATACCAGCTTTAGTAAAACACTATTCATTGGTTTTAAGTTACCCACAAAAGAAGGAAAAGAGTAAAGGAAGAAAACAGATTAACAGGGTGAAGAAAGAGAGAAGGAGAGGAAAGGAAAAATGGTTACCAACAAGATTTACTGATTCAAGTGGTGAAGGCAGCAGGAGAAAAGAGAGAGAGCTCACATTGAGTCTTGTGTATTTCTATAGTTCAGTTTCCCCTCCCAGGCAGGATATCCAGTCATAGAATCATAGAATCATAGAATTAACTGGGTTGGAAGAGACCTCTGAGATCATCAAGTCCAACCCTTGACCCAACCTCACTATGATTACTAGATCATGGCGCTCAGTGCCACATCCAGCCTCGTCTTTAAAACCTCCAGGGACGGTGAATCCACCACCTCTCTGGGCAGGCCATTCCAATGCCTGATCACTCTCTCTGTAAAGAACTTCTTTCTAATATCCAACCTAAACCTCCCTGGCAGAGCTTAAGCCCGTGCCCTCTTGTCCTACTGCTGATTGCCTGGGAGAAGAGACCAGACCCCCACCTGTCTACAACCTCCTTTCAGGTAGTTGTAGAGAGTGATGAGGTCACCCCTGAACCTCCTCCAGACTAAACAACCCCAGCTCCCTCAGCCTCTCCTCATAGGACTTGTGCTCAAGTCCCTTCACCAGCCCTGTTGCTCTGCTCTGGACCAGCACCTCAATGTCTTTCCTGAACTGAGGGGCCCAGAACTGAATACAATACTCAAGGTGTGGCCTCACCAGCGCTGAGTAGAGGGGAAGAATCACTTCCCTTGTCCTACTGGCCACACTGTTCTTGATGCAGGCCAGGATGCCATTGGCCTTCTTGGCCACCTGGGCACACTGCTGGCTCATGTTCAGCTTCCTGTCAATCAGCACCCCCGGATCCCTTTCCACCTGGCTGCTCTCCAGCCACTATGTGCCCAGCCTCTAGCGCTGCAGGGGGTTGTTGTGGCCAAAGTGCAGGACTCGGCACTTGGTCTTGTTGAACTTCATCCCATTGGAATCAGCCCAACTCTCCAGCCTATCCGGGTCCCTCTGCAGAGCCCTCCTGCCTTCCAGCAGGTCAACACTCCCTCCCAGCTTGGTGTCATCTGCAAATTTGCTAATGATGGACTCAATTCCCTCATCTAAATCATCAATAAAGATGTTAAATGGGACTGGGCCCAGCACTGATCCCTGGAGGACACCACTGGTGACCGGCGGCCAACTGGATGCAACCCCATTCACCACCACTCTCTGGGCCTGGTCCTCCAACCAGTTCTTAACCCAGCATAGAGTGCCCCTGTCCAAGCCATGGGTTGCCAGCTTTTTCAGGAGTATATTATGGGAGACAGTGTCAAAGGCTTTGCTGAAGTCCAGATAGACTACATCCACAGCCTTCCCCTCATCCACCAATGTATAAATCTGTTTCTTCGGTCTAAAGATGGTTTAAGAATGTACTTTAAGTTGTATGTGTTTGTAAGAATGGATTTCAGTAATGAGAAATAAATACAATGGAATAGTCAGAAGATATATAAATTATGTGAGGTCTTAGTATGACACAAATGGTATGGAAGAATGGGTGGAGATCGTATCGGGTCTGGTTGAGATAGAGTTCATTTTCCCATATAACCCCTCACAGCACTGTGCTTTGCATTGGTAGCTAGAAAGGTGTTGATAACAGCATTGTTTTGGCTACTGCTGAGCAGGGCTGCCGCAGCATCAGCACTGTTTCTCAACATTCCTCCTCCATCAAGGGGTGAGGGCGGGCAAGATCCTGTGAGGAGACACAACTTGGTCAGCTGACCAAAGGGATATCAACTGCTACACATGCTTAAGCCCTGCTTCCCAAGAAGTGGATGAACATTGCTTGCTGATGGGAAGTGGAGAATAAACCTTTTTTTTTCCTCTTAGCTTGTGTGCATGCAAACTTTCGCTTTTTTTTAGTAAACTGCATTATCTCAACCTATGAGTTGTTTTCTATCTTATTTTCTCTCCCCTGTCCAGATGGGGAGTGGTAGAGCAGGTTGGTGGACATCTGGCATCCAGCCAAGGTCAACCCACCATACACATGAAAAAAGTTAGGATTGTTGTATTTAACATAGTGGTATCATTTATAAGGGAGCCCCTGGTGGTCCAGTGGTAAAGGCGCCGCGCTATCACCGCGGAGACCCGGGTTCGATTCCCGGTCAGGGCCACTCCCGGGCAAGGTGGGGCTCGTTAGCCCTTAAAGGCAACCCACCTACGTCCTAAGGACCTCACTGCCACCGTCCAAGCTCGCTTGGCCCCGGCAGATGAACCTTAGGATTAAAGGGTGGGCTCAGTTCCGCGCACACTGTGTCTCACCTAAAAAATCCAATGCGCAGGCTGGAAGGTGTAAAGACCTTCCCCGGATCTTCGCTCGCGAAGACTGGCCATTACTTATCATTTATAAGAATCACATTAAAATTGTTTACATCAAAGATGGAGTAGCATTTCTCAGCTCTCAGTTCTTTTTGAACTTACTCCAAAATAGGATGAGGGACTGTAGGAATAGAAAAGTTAAACACAGAAGATTTATTCATGGAGGATAAAGAGTTTTTGCTCAAGGAAGTTTTTGCTGCTAGGAAAACTAGTCCTGGAAAAGATCAGTGTGGGAAAATTCCATTTATTAAACCTACAGATATTTATCCTCTGCCTGTTTTGATAAGTAGGATTCCTGTGTAGAGATAACACTTTTTCACGGACATGCCCCTGCTGGGAGAGCACAGGCTTGAAGTTATGTGCATGAGAAAGGTGTTATAAAAGCACTAGAAAACAGACCTTGAGGCTCTCTCTAGGTGCTGCATAATTTCATTCAGTGCTACTTTGCAATGTATTCAGGGTTTCTGACTTTGGGATAAACTTTTCCTTGATACCTTAGTAGTGGTTTAGTCCTCTGGGTTACCTGTATGATTATCAGTTCTTATAGGGATTTAGCTGATAAGCAATAGCATTTAGATAGTACTTTTATCTCTGGATCTCCAAGTGCATATTAAGAAAGGAGTTGGATAGAAAGTTCTGGAATTCAATGAGAAGAACTTCCTCTGCCTTCCAGCCAGAGTTTCTAGGATCAGGGCAAGAAGTTTAAAAACATTTCACATATTGACATCATAGTCAAATAATTTCACATATTGTGGAGAAACTGAGGAAATAGGCCCTTCCATTTTAGTGCTTGACTCTGGCACACAAACACAGATTTTTGTGCAATATTAGAATTACTGTCATCATACATATTGGTTTGGTAAACCAGAGTTCACAGAGTATCATCTTCAGCTGGATAATATCACCTGGAACTAGAAAATCACAATAGTTATGAGTTTTTGGTTTGGGGATACTATTTCAAAGGAAGATAATCCAGGTATTGTTGCAGCTAAAGTGACTGCTTTACTTTACTCTCACATACTGAATTTAAAAGAATATTTCTTTTGCCTTAAATTGGAAAAATACTATCAGTATTGTTCATAACAATAAACCAAATTATTTTTATCTGAGACATAGAAAAATATAAAGAATGGTAGATTGTACACTTTAAAAAGTCTAATCATGCATGTCCTGCTGCATTTCAAGATGAGGAGGCCTGGGCACAATCACGCTTTTCCAGTAGTTCTAGTTCTCTGCCTCCTTCATGGCATCAGAATATAGGCTTTCACTGACAATAAAAGGATTCAAACCTTTAGAATTGTGAAGTTAGAAAATATACCTCAGTGCAAACAAAATTGTTTGGAGGTTTTACAGTATGATTTCTAATCCTTGCATGCACCAACTCCAACCTCATCATTTCACACTACAGTTAACAAATGAGAAAATGTTACATTATTATTTCCCTTTTTCCAGGACTTATTATTATGTCAGCTAACCAACTGTTAAAATCTATTTCAATATTTATTTAAAAATTCTCACTTTTTCGGTAGAGGAGCCATGGCTTTCAACTGAAGGATGGCAGAAACATTATCAGAAAAAAACCCTTCTCCATATTCAAAACAAGTTGTTGATTATTCTATTGTGAGTGGAAGTTGTTACAGACAAAAAATCAGTCAAATATGCCAAAATTTTATGATATTAGGAGCCTTGGCACAATACTTTTTAATCATGTATTTTACCAGTGCATATTTATAATTCAGTAGAAAGCTTTTTCACCCTTATTGTTGGTTAGTTGTTTTTTTCCTACAGTTTCTTTCACAAATCATCAACATCAGCAATTGAATGAAAATTTCTCCGTAGAGCATCTTGTTCAACTTCTACTGGTTTTTCTATTAAGAGACAGTCCTTAAGAAGTTCATCCAAATCAATATTTTCACACATCTGACAAACAAGAGCAAAGGTTTTTTTCATTTATTTGGATAATACCAAAACATAAATAGGTCAGCAATTTGCAATGTCCAACCCATGCCTCATGAAATGCATGCAGTGCAGAGCCATACTCCCCTTTGTGTTATGAAGCTGCAAAAATAGATGTTTCAGAGTACTGTAATTGGAAATGTAATTCCTGATGCTCAAAAGTCTGGGCCGTGCAGAAAAGCTACATAATTTCAGTAATGTAACCTTTAATGTGGAACTGTTCTTGGCCATTTCAGAACCCTTGCCAGAGGAATCACATTATACTTCTCTTCCATCTTCTTACATTTCTAAAACTTTTAATCAGGTATTCATACAAATGTGAGTGACTGAAAGAGTCCTTGCTCAGCCATTAAGATACACAAACTACATGTTAACTGAATCTTTCACAGTTCAGTAGTATTTATCCATAGCTACCTAATCAATTTTTCCCTTAAATGGAATAATTGAAACCTACTTTTGAAATGCACAAAATCTTGTGCAGAGTATTTCCAATGTAGTATAAAATATGTAGGTTGTAATGCTTATTTAATGCTTTTTCCTCTTTTAGGTCAAATAGTTACTTCTTTTTCTATACTTTCTATACTTAATTCTTGTCCTTAATGCAATGCAATATTTCAAATTGCAATATGGAAATACAAGTCATGTTCTTGTAGACAATACTGTGAAAAGCAAACACAAAAAGGAAGACAGACAGAAATCAGAGAGTGTGACAGAAGAGAGGGGCTAGACTGCGAGGAGTGGTGATGCAACACTTGAAACAAGGTTCTTAGAAAGTGGAAGAAAAGAGGAAACTCCTAGTGACCCTTTGAGAAAACTGAGGGTACTTGTTGCTGCCCGGTAAAGACAAGGCAAGGGAAGCCTCAGAGCTGCAAGCCTGGGGAAGCTCTGGCAGCCTTTATCAAGCGTGGTCAGCTGCCCTCAATGCAGAGTGCCTGGGGCCTTTGTTGCAGCTGCCCCTGCTTTGTGAAGGTGAAGCTCCCATCCTTTTTTCTGGTACTAGGGAGAGGCCTGTCAGAGCTTACTGGATCAGAGGGAGTGTCTCTTCCAGACCTTTCCTACAGGAGGTGCACTGCTGCTAGGAAGCTATGTTGCCAAGTGGAAAAGTGATGGAAGTCAGAAGACTTCGCAACATCAGAGAGAGAGAGAGAGACAGGATCTCTTCAGAGACCCTACAGCTTCAAGAGCCCTGGACTCCCACCACAGTGCAGACCTGGGCAGAGCCCGTCATTAGCAGAATTGCAAATCTGTGGAAGGGAATGACTGTAAGCTGGTGTCTTCTGGAACCACATATAATGTTCCTACTTCACCTGTGGTTTGTTGCCCTCAAAGCCGAGGAAGACCTAGGATGCTTTCAAGCAAAGCACCTGGACAGACTAACATGAACTGTGCCAGACACCTGGAGGAAGCAGTGAGTGATGTAGTGAGTGACTCCCAGCCGTGAAGCACGGAGGCTTCAACCTGACCTGCTGGCTAGAGAAGCTTGATGTTTGCCAGGAGCCCAGATGTTGTGGAGAGACTGCCAAATTTTATCCAACTCTCTGACTATGACCCCCTTACTGTTCTTCCATGTGGGTACCAGCAATAGCTCCAGGCCAACTAGGAGAGGATCTAAACCCTCTTAGTCTCTGGGGAAAATGGTCAGGGGCATAGGGTCCCAGGTGCCCTTCTCCTCAAGAGAGAGGCATGAGGAGGAGGGGACTGATACTGAGTGTCAACAGTTGGTCAGCAACGTGATTTTGGTTTCCATCACCATGGGGCACTCTTTGGAATCCACCTCACTAAGCACTGGTGAGGATGTAACAATTCTTAATATTTACATAATTAAGTAATCATATCATCTTTATGCCACAGGTGAATTATTAAGAGAAGTCATAGTTGTGTAGTTAACTTAAAGGGTTTTATTAATGATTAAATGATGACCAAATGGTAATTAATCAATGAAAATCAAATTGTAATCAAATGGCAATTAAACAATAATTGAATGGTAATTAGACAGAGTTAAATGATGATTTAAATTATTATTTAGATGGTGATTAGACAATTTAGACAATGATTTAGATGGCACTCAAACACTCTACTTCTTACTACACTTCTAATAATTAAACTACAACTGGATATATAAATGTCACTAGCATACAATATATTTTTAGGCCTAATGTAAAATATTGCTTACTTTGTTATAGATATCGGATGCCACATAAGGAGTCTCAACCTTGAAGAGTAACCTTTAGGGGCATCCCTGCTCAAGGGAAAGGTCACCACCATGCAGTCTGCTGCTGTACAGGAGAGCTCAGCAGGCTTGGGGAGAGGGACTACAGATATTTAGCATAAAGTGATTGACTTGTAGTCAAACCCCCCTTTGGTGTATGCGCAGGAGTGCAACTGTAGCAGTTTTAGTTTTGTCTAGTCCCAGACCAGTCTAGTACTGTTAGGTCCTGACAAGACGTGGCCTAGACTCTTTGGCTTTTGAGAAGATGTGACCTAGCACAATTCTCAAGTTTTGCACAGCAAGGCTGATTTCAGGCAGACCTACTTGTTAGTGATGCCTGAACCCAAGTACTGTTCACTCAGTCAGAGTGGGTGCATCCATCACACTCTAGCCATCACTTTCAAAATGTGACAAGTCTAGAAGTTTAGTCTTTCACTATTCACTATATGTCTACAAAAATGGTGTGTGCACCTCATCTGTGTAACCTGGAAGCCCTGGCTACTGAATGAATAGGTATAGAAATGAATGGATAGGTATAGAAAGCTAATTTCTTAGAATAAAACCCCAAACAACAAAGACAGCAATATGATGTGAAATGTGATATGAAATTGATTCTTATCAGTTTCCAGTGGCTTTTTTTTCTTAGCTCATCATTATATAAGCTTCCTCTCCTTAGTGATCACTAGTTTTCTTTAGTTTTCATAATTGTAAGAAGAATCATGGACTCATCACAGAAAATTAAATAATGTTTTTTACTGCTTACCTGTTGCAGATGAATAATAATTTAAATTAAAACCAGCAGGTTCCTAAACCTAGATGCAACTGCCTCATGGATATATATAATGCTTTTATCCGCTTGTTGCAGTAATATTTCTCTGTACATTGGAGATCATTCTGCTTAGTGAAACAGTAACATTTAGCATTTTGGGAAAACTGTCAGTTCAAGTATAAAATTATAAATTCTTAAAGAACCTTCACTGTTATAGGGGCAAAGCACAAATTACCTAAATGACCTCTGCTGTGATGTGTGCATTGATGCTTTAGTGGAACAGCACATTAGGTTCATTCACTCTTGACAAACGTAAATGGACTCTTAAACTTTCTCAATGGGAGAATGTATAAAATGCAGTTCTGTGGAACAAGTAAAGACAAACCTAGGTTTTTCAAAATCACCTCCTGGAGCATTAACTGCCATTAACTGTCACTTGCTGAGGTGAACAGCTCCAGTGCAGGCATGTCCTGCACCGGAGCAGGGGATGGCAGTGAGCAGGGCAAATTTCTAGAGCCAGGGAAACTGCAGGAGAGTGTCAAGACTCATGAGGAGCTGGTAGCTTGCCCTAGAGGCTGACTCAGTATGGGTAGAGCCAGCAGGGATGGCAGCTGTTCCCACTCTCTCATAAGCCGTCCCCAGGGAGTGTGAGCAACCAGGAGTGCCAGAGAAGAGTGGGCACACAGGGCACGGCATGTCAGTGAGGGCATGGCATGGCAGTTTGTGCAGCAGTTCGTAAGGGCAAGCAGGAAGGGTGCAGTTACCCTACTGGCTTAAGAGTTCAATTGGTGTCATCGTCCTCACTGAGAGAGCTCAGGTATGGTGTCCACTCAACAGGGAGCCAAGTTGTTTGCACTCACCAAAAAAAGGATGTAGCGACCCAGACAGGGCTCCCAAAAAAACATGTGGTCAACCAGGTTTCAGGCTGTAGGAAGTGTCTAAACTTTTCACTGGATTGTAGCAGAGATAGCAGTTGTGTCAGTTGTGATCAGGTGGATGACCTGCTCAGCCTAGTAGCAGAGCTATGGGATAATTTCACTCTTTATCAATTTGGGGGTTTTCTGTGGATTTTTCATTAAATCTGGGCTGTGAAGCATTAAGTTGATGGACTCTCCGTGTAGGCTCAGGGGTTTTCTCTACAGAGGGTCCAGCCCATACGTCACCCATAAGTAACTACTTTGTGTAGTAATTCATCCCATGTTAAATTAGGATTTCTGACTTGTCTGCAGCCACAAGTAGTGGAATTGTAATTCTACACATTGTCTTGAAGGTCTCCCACATACATCTTTAGGCTGTCTGGGAGCCCACAAAGGAGAGGCGTTAACCTTACTGGATCAATTAAAACTTGTATAGGGGATTTCTTTGAGGGATCTCTATCATACATTGCCTGTATGCACGCTGATTTTTGCACTGATGCAATTAAGTCTGAGAGACCGAGTCTTTGAATTACCAGCGGGTCTCCTCTCTCTTGAGGATCTACGCCTCTGGCTCGGTAAGCAGTCTGAGCAGTTAAGGAATAATTATGTTCCCCTGGGGTACTAGTTAGGAAAATCCCGGTCCCCAATACATTCTCCCCTCCTCCTGACTTAATATCACACGGTCTCCCCTGTGAGGGAAACCCTCCACACATATTCTACTCCCATTTCCCCTGGGGGCCGGGAAAACTTTTCTTGCAAATTTACCAACTCAGCTGGCATCCAGGGAATTGTACATCTTTTAGTATGAGACTCATTATCACTGCCTATGACTGTTTCAGTCTTAATCAAAGGCCGCAAAGGCTGGGAGTTTGGATTGACAGGAAGCCGAACATGAGCCAGCAGTGTGCCCAGGTGGCCAAGAAGGCCAATGGCATCCTGGCCTGGATCAAGAACAGTGTGGCCAGCAGGACCAGAGAAGTGATTCTTCCCCTGTACTCAGTGTTGGTGAGGCCACACCTGGAGTACTGTGTCCAATTCTGGGCCCCTCATTTCAGGAAGGATATTGATCCAGAGAAGAGCAACGAGGCTGGTGAAGGGACTGGAACACAGGTCCTATGAGGAGAGGCTGAGGGAGCTGGGGTCGTTCAACCTGGAGAAGAGAAGGCTCAGGGGAGACCTCATCACTCTCTACAACTACCTGAAAGGAGGTTGTAACCAGGTGGGGGTTGGTCTCATCTCCCAGGCAACTACCAGCAAGACAAGAGGGCATGGTCTTAAGCTCTGCCAGGGGAGGTTTAGGTTAGATATTAGGAAGAAATTCTTTACAGAGTGAATAATCAGGCATTGGAATGGGCTGCCCAGGGAGGTGGTGGATTCTCCATCCCTGGAGGTATTTAAGAAGAGACTGGATGTGGCACTTAGTGCCATAGTCTAGTAACTGTGGTGGTAGTGGATCGAGGGTTGGACTTGATGGTCTCAGAGGTTCTTTCCAACCCAGCTGATTCTATAATTCTATGGTTCTTCCTTTCGCATTTTGTCTTTGCATGCTTTCCCAGACTGTCTTTCTGACCCAATAGAAGCACTTAAGAACAGCAAGCCTTAAATCCAAGCAATTGGACAAGAAGCAACAGGCAGAAGCTGATGCCCAGGAAGTTCCACCTGAACTTCTTTATAGTGCGGATGATCGTGCACTGGAACAGATTGTCCAGAGGGAGTGTGGAGTTTCCCTCACTAGAGATATTCCAGAACCATCTGGACAGGACCCTGTGCAATGTGCTCTTGGATGACCCTGCTTGAGCAGAGAGGTTGGACCAGATGACCCACTGTGGTCCCTTCCTACCTGACCCATCCTGTAATTCCTGTAAAGAAACTCTCTGACAATCAGAATCCGACCAATCTACACATTCATCATCCTCACTATCACTTCTACAAGTCTCAGTGTCACAATAAGATACCCACTAACAAGGTTTCCTTACTACCGAGGGATTCTGCTTTTTAAACTGCAGTTTCTTCTCACTCCTCGCAAGTAACCATTGAAGTTCTTTGACCTCTGCTCTGAGCAGCTCATTCTCATCAGGCTTTCCTAGGAATGGTAGGATGGTGTTGCCTATGGATACCTAACTATGGGTTAGTAGTCAAACCCCTGTGTGGAGCACTAAAAGCAGCTAAGGAAGGAGTAATGGCAAGGACAGATGAAATCAGGGCCGCATTTAAACAGGTGAAACATTCTTTAATGTCAGCTCCAGCATTAGGACTACCAGACTTGACTAAGCCTTTTGAGCTGTTCACATATGAGCAACTGAATGTTGCTCTGGGGGTACTGTCACAGACCCTGGGAAACCAGAAAAGGGCTGTGGCTTACTTCTCCAAACAACTAGACAATGTTAGCCAAGGGTGGCCTGGGTTTTTGAAAACTGTAGCAGCAACTGTTATCCTGATACAAGAGGCCCAAAAATTCACCCTTGGAGAGCGCATTGTCGTGTATGTACCCCATGTTGTCCAAGCTGTGCTTGAGCAAAAGGGGGGCCATTGATTGTCCCCTAGCAGAATGCTTAAGTATCAATCTGTGTTGCTTGAATGGGATGATGTTACCCTGAAAACGACATCTATTGTAAATCCTGCTCTGTTTCTGTCCTCAACATTGACTCACAGTGTGGCCAAACATAACTGTTTGCAGACCATTGAGGAGGCCTATTCCAGCAGACCAGACCTGAAAGACGTGCCTCTGGAAAACCCAGATTGGAAACTGTACACGGATGGAAGCAGTTTCATGTGGGATGATAAGCGAATGACAGGGTATGCAGTGACAACCAAGGATGAGGTAATCCAGGTGAAGGCCTTGCCAGTGGATGTATCATTCCAGAAAGCAGAGCTGATTGCACTGACAAGAGGTCTAGAACTGAGCAAAGGAAAGAAGCTAAATATAGGGACTCACTCTAAATATGCATTCAGTGTTGTACATGCCCATGGAGCCATCTGGAAAGAGAGAGGGCTGCTAACTGCCCAAGGCAGTGGGATCAAACATGCAGACCAAATCCATGCAGTCCTGCAGAGTATTTGGAAACCTGAGGAAGTGTCTATCATGCATTGCAGAGCTCATCAAAAGGGGACAACAACTCCCGAATTGGGAAATCCTTTTGCCGAACAGGCAACAAAAGGGGCTGCAGAAAAAGGTATCCTAGCAGTAATAACACTGAAGGAAATCGATCTGACAGGGTTTACCCCAAAATATGGTGAGAAAGACCACCAGTTAGTTAAATCCCTTAACGCTGAAATCAAAGAAAGTGGATGGGCTGTTACACGTACAGGCCGGGTTGTGATCACACCCCAACTCCTCAGGGAGATAGCTCTGTGGGAACATGAGGTTACCCACCAGGGAACAGAAAATCTTCTAAAACATTTGAAGAAGGTAGTAATAGGGACAGGAATGACTGAGGTCATGCAGTCTATTGTAAGTAAATGTGAAATCTGCAGGCAAAATAATCCTGATACAAGCAAGAAAGTGGTGCTAGGGGGTAACAAAGGCCGGGGACCTTCCCAGAGATTATTGGCAAATGGATTTTGCTGAGTTACCACCCAGGGAGGGATACAAGTATATACTAGTACTGGTTGAAACCTTCAGTGGATGACCTGAAGCTTACCCCTGTCACACTGACATAGCAAGGGAAGTGGTAAAAGCTTTGCTCAGCCATATAATTCCAAGATTCAGGGTTCCTTTGGGAATGTCATCAGATAGAGGGACACACTTTATTGCAACAGTAGTGGGGGAGGTTTTTCACATCCTGGGAATTGTTTGGGACTTGCATACTCTCTACAGACCTCAGGCAAGTGGCAAAGTCGAACGTATGAATGGTACTCTCAAAATGCAAATTGATAAAATTTGTCAGGAAATATCTATGTCATGGGTTCAGGATTTGCCTATAGCTTTACTGAGAATCTGCATACAACCAAGGCGGAGAGACAACGTAAGTCCCTATGAAATATTATATGGGAGACCATATCAAACTCCACATATTTCGGGGGACATTCACATGAGGGGGAAAATTGACTTACAAAAGTATTTAATGACTCTAGGCTCTACTTTAAAGAAACTCCAGAGATTCATTGTGCTATCCAGACCCGTAGGACTGGACATCAATTCCAGCCTGGAGACTGGTTCTATGTCAAATGGTGGTACAGTGACCCCCTGTGAGCCAAGTCCAGAGGACCACTCCAAGTTCTGCTGACCTCCATCACTGCAGTCAAAGTTGCTGGCAATGGACCCTGATTTCACTATCCCAGAGCTAAGAAAGCTTCAGTTCCTGGAACAACTAGCAAAACAGAGACTGATATGGATGAAGAAAATGTGGCTCCTTCAGAAAAATGACTGTTGGATTTGTACTCAAATGCCAACAACTGAGGATGATAGCAACTGGCTTTTACTTGGCATTTTGTTGAATAAGACATACTTTGGCATAACCCATGGACTTGAGAAACACCCATGGCTTCCCATCCTGGGAACCTGGATACAGGTTACTAAGGCCTACTTTTCAATAGCCCTAAACAACATAATTCCTCATCAAGAAAATTATGCAGTTCCCTGCATGATTGTTAATGCCACCCTGGAGAATGATTCCCTCACAGGATTCAGGATGGCATTGGATCTGTGAAAATGAAGACTGGAAAGTTTTACCCCTTGATAAAGATCAGACCTGTGTCCTTGGGGCTGTAATCCCAAACAATGATATTTGATCAAATTGACAAAGAGGGTGGATAAGAACTTATCCAAAAAGGGTAAAAAGAACCAACAATCCCCTTGTTGAACATCCCATGACTTTTCACAGTGTGGTTAGGGCTCTTATTCCTTCTTTAGGAGTAATTGAATTCGAAAAAGCAATTGTTAACATCTCACCTGTTATTGAACACGTTCAAAATCAGGCTTCAGATGCAATCATGGCCCTCTGCTCTAATCTTGTGAGATCCCACCTGGAGTGCTACATCCAGCTCTGGGCTCCCCAACATAGGAAGGATGTGGGCCTGTGTTAAAGACTGGATTGATGGGTTGAATCAACCATCTTGTGCGTGTGTGTGTGTTGGGGGAGGGGCCATGGTCAGGCCTGTAGCCTCATGGCAGTAAGGCACATGGTAAGGCCTGCAGCCAATATGGCTGAGTCCATGGAGTGCACATGGCATGCAAGCCATATGGCTGGGCTATCAGTCAAGGAAGACCTGCCTGGTAGCCTGCCAACACCATGCCCCCTGGAGCCTCTGATTGGCTGTAGCACCCCTCACTTCGGCTAGGAGGGCACTGAGCGGTCAGTGAACCAGATGCCCCATCTGGGGAGAGTGGCCACGGTAGCCAAACTCTATAAACAGAGATGCACAAGATCTCCGTTTTGGTCCAGCCTTCTCTCCTGGAACCTGCCAACATATGATCTTTTGGTAGTAAGTATTTATCTCTCCTCTCTTTCTCTCTTTGTTCTTTCTTCTCTTCATCTCTCTTTTCTTCCTTTACTCTTTTCTTCCTTTTGTGGGTAACTTAAAACTGATTTCACTTAAGTTGTGGGTTGGTGTTTACTGGGTGCAATGAAGGTTCCCTGCTCTACAGTGATGCCCGTTGGCTTGTAAAATCCTTGGGAGGGTGTATCAGGGATTGTTGATATTTTTTGGTCTGTGTTTGGCCCAGCCACCTGCAAAAGTTTTGTTCTTTGTCTGCCAAGTTCACTGATAAACTGGAGCTTCATTCTTTGGAGGGACAGTTTCTTGTATAAACTGTTTTAATTGGTGTTCTGTGATTGGCTGGTTGTCTGTAGAGGACATTTGAAGGAGAAACTGAAGAGGAGAGGATGAAGGAAAGCCCCCAGACCCAAAGAGATAAGACCCCTTGAGTGAAACAACGCATGCAATAGGGGAATCCCAAAGTTCTCACACACATGCTGAAGGGGTAAGCTTACATAACGGGGGGAGGGACCGAAGGCCTCTGGCTGGGCGGTACTGGCCACACCGGTCCAGGTAAACATCACCAGCTAATTGGATAAAAAATGCAGGTGGTTTGTGCTCGGAGCTCTCAAGCTTCACATGAAGGACATCGTTGCCTTCTGCAGGGACACCCGTTATCTGTGTGAGCCTGCTGATCCTTCGAGGATGCAGCCTCTGCTATGGGGAATTCTGGTTATTCTGGGGTCGGTAAGACAACCTCGTAAAACACACCTGCATGAGTGGGGGTTTCACTGAGGGCTTAGTTTACTCCTTTCCTGTCTCTTGGGTTCCTGTTTACTTGGCCACTTTCTGTAATAAATATTGGGTTTATTGTTGAGCTCCCAGCAGTGTCTTGGTTTTCAGTCTCGTCATCCTTTCAAACTCACCCCGTTACAGGGAGGGATATAGAAACAGAGCTCAGAATGCTGTTTGGAGGGAGGCAGAGAAGTCCTTAGCCTGTTATTTACTGTACTGCTTTTGTGGAATCTTTTCCTTGGTTGTACATTACTCCTGTATCTTGGCGAAGGAGCTCACGGTGAACAAACGCATGCAAACCTATATGGTTTAAGCAAGTGTTCCACTTTATTTACATAACCTAGGCTCTTAAATACCCTCAGAGCCCTGCAGCGTGTGAACACCTTCAAACCATTGGTTAAATGTTGTAAATCACGAGGCAAACATGTATCCCTAACCCCCTTATCATTGGGTACGGACCGCAGTGCATGAGGCATGTAATCATTGTCTTTCTCCAAAAACTCCTCCTTATTATCTCAATAGTTTGCAGTCTTGCAGCCTGATATCAATGCCAGTACTTTTCCCACAACCTGCAAGCAGGCCTCTCGCTAAGACAGGCTAAGGCCTATTAGTATGGTTTGTTCATGGTGCTTTTTATTAGTTAAGCACCCCAACACCTGTAAACCCTTTTGCCAAAACACCCATTTTAAAAGAAATCTCTTGGGAAAAGGCGTGCAGTTTTTTCTCTGTAAGCAAGGTCAAGGTATTAAAGTATGGCTTATTAATGTAATATAAGACACAACCTGGCAGCTAGGGTTTCCAACTCTTTTATTAGAAGAAAGCAACCCTCTTATATACCCTCGGGCAACACATGACTGTCCTGACCAATCACAATGGGACTCACTCTGCCCATGTGTGTCAGAGTACCGCATTGGAAAATACCAATCCCAGAATACCTCACCCAGCATCCCTGGGACATGTTTCCTACATCTCCCCTGATTTAAATATTTAAGGTGAATCACAGAACAGTGCAAATAACAGAACAGTATGTCTTTAACTTTGTAAACCTTTAGCAATTACCATAGTATAACAGTTACCCAGCTCACCGTTTACTTTGGTTCTTTAACAAACTTATTTATTGGAAATGCTCTCTTTAACCTTTTGAACTTTTTAAATATAAGCTTGAACCTTTATTTTCCTAAGGGGTATAGTGTAACAGGGATAAAAAACTTTATTGATCTGGGGAGTTTTGGCCTAACTGGGCAGTACTTATGCAACTGGAACCCCTTATTTATCTCAGGGCTTATGTAGAACAGGGAAAACTCAATTTTATTTCAACAACAGGGTAAATGTCATAAAATGAACTCTTTTAGTGTGACTATGTGGCTGAGGTAATGGTACCTTTGTAAGACTGTCTCAGTTTAATGAGACACAAGTGTTTTGCTGAGGATGAGTTATGAGGAAGACCCAAACTCCTCCCTCTTGGGAGGAATTGTAAATTGTAAATCCGAAATTAGGAGGCTCCAATTGAGCAAATGAGGAAAAAGGAAAAAAAACAACCCTTTATTAAAAGAAATATGTGTATTTGCAGAAGAACGAAAGAACACAAATAAAGCAACCAAGCAATAATCCTATACCCAAAAGAATCCCCTTCAAAAAAACCCCAAAAGGTCAACAGTTCAGTTTGCCCCCTTGGCACAATTCGAACCACAGTCAGCAGGGGGGTGCTGTTGGATCACTGGAGGTGCAGACCCTGCAGTGCTCTGTGCCGACTAGCAGGGACCACAGTTGGATCACTGATGCTCATCACATGGGTGTGCTGGAGAAGCCGAAAATAGAGGTCTTCCCTCCCCCTCATTGGGAAAGGGGAAAAAAGAAGGGAAAAAAGGGTTCTTCCCAATGGGAACTCACACTGTCTTCAGCTGACCGTGTGGCTTCCCCTCTCCTTTGATGTGCACAAGAACCACTGCCAAAAAAACCACGGCAAGAGAGGAGGGAAAGAATGTATTATTCTAAGCTATATACACATTCACAAATATGTGGGTACAAATAGAGATACAGATACAGAGTTATGACCTGTTCACCCAAAGATAATATCTCCTTGAGGTATGCACCAAGTTACTCCATCTTCTTGCATCACCCACCATGTGCAACTGGGTGCTTGGGCAAAAACAATCCCATATGGACAGCAAGAGCACGGATCCATTACAACAACCAATATGATTAAGCAATGAATTGTTTATTAAGACACACAGTACACATTTTATACATTTTTGTACCATCGTGGGTCCGGGGTTAAAGTCTGGGGATTGGATAGCTCAGTCTGTCCATGAGTCCGTGTCTCATGTTCATCGGACAATATGCAGGTTCGATGTTTTTGCACCTGGATACCAACTCCCACTGTCAGTTCTCACAACATGGAATAGATGTTGATTGTAAACTAATTCTATTCTCATGGGAAGCCTGTTCAGGTTAACTGTAAACTAATTCCTTCTCATGGGAAGTTAGCCCAAGTTTACAATTGCCAACTGTAAACCAAGTGTTCTTCCCATGGGAAGCCTGAGGCTTCTCTCACAGCTGGTAATATGGGTTGTTCACCAGGCCTCCATTTTCCTGCACATACTCCAACAATCTCACAAATGGATTTGCCTTTGCTTGAGGCAAGGTTAACCCAAACTGTTTTACCTAACATACCTCTCATGTGAATCACTGGGACTTTCTCTCCTACTACAGTGTGAAGGGACTTTGATTGGGCAGGGACGGCTCTATTGACGGAGTGTCTGGTGTTGACTAACCATGTAGCCTTTGCTAGGTGCTGATCCCAGTGTTTGAAAGTTCCTTCACCCAATGCCTTCAGGGTGGTTTTCAACAGTCCATTTACACCATTCAACCTTCCCTGCAGCTGCTGCATGGTATGGTATGTGATAGATCCACTCAATGCCATACTCCTTTGCCCAGGTGATAACTAAACTGTTCTTGAAATGGGTCCCATTATCTGACTCAATTCACTCTGGGGTGCCCTGTGTCATAGTTCTGATTTTAGAAAAGAATTTTTTCTTCCCCTTCCCCCCTGCCGTGTGTGTGTGCTCTGTATATTGCCCATTAGGTGAACAAAGGAATCAGCCCGAGCCCACTAATGGCCGATTTGTTTCCTTGACAACGAAGGGAGGGGGTTGGCTGGTGTGTGACTGGAAGGGGGTGGAGGCTGGGGGGAGAGGGGAGGCTCTTGCTCTCTGCCCTGGAGGAGAGCCTGCTGCGGGCTGCAGACACTGCCGGGTTCCTTTGTCTCTTTCCTGTCTGAGGGGAGTTCTGGCTGCTACTCTTGGCTCAGTTGTGGCTGGTTGCAGACCCTGCTTACAACGGACTCTAATCAGCTGAAGTTTGTGAGTTTTCTTCCATTGGGAGAACTTTCTGTTTTACTGCTGTTGTTTTCCTTCCCCTTCTTTTCCCCCCCCCCACCTGGCGGCAACCAAGGATCTCACAGCGCCGCCTGGTGACGGGCACTGGACATCACAAGTTCTACTTCCCCAGTGATCCAACAGCGCCACCTGGTGACTACAATAGGACAATACAAGTTTTTGCACCTTCAGTGACCCAACAGCGCCACCTGGTGAATGGTACAGGACATTACAAATTTTGCATCTCCAGTGACCCAACGGCGCCCCCTGCTGACTGTGGCTGGAACCGCACCAAAGGGTGCTAAAAATTGAACTATTTTTCCTTTTGCCGGTTTATCGGTTTTGTTCTTGAAGGGGATTATTGGTGGTTATAGGAGTATTACTTAGTTATTTTACTTGGGTTTTTTTTTTCGTGTTCCTGTTAATACACACATACCTTTTAATAAAGGGCTGTTATTTTCCCTTTTCCATAATTTGTTTTCCTTCAATCGAAGCCTCTTAATTTTGGATTTATAATTGCTTGGAAAGAGAAGTTTGGGTCTTTTCCTCCTAATCCATCCTCAGCAAAAGACCCTTGTCTTATTTAAACTGGGACACCCTGTCACCACAGGACTTGCTTTTCAAGGCCCAGTAGGACGGCTGATTTGGAGGGGGGCACCTTCAGGTCTTAGGTGTTAAACCATTCTCTGGAGGTGTAATGCTCTCCCAAACTACCCCTCAAGCACGTGGCTCTATGAGCCTGTAAGAAGGACACACAGACCACGGCTGAGGGACGAACGAAAGAGGAAGTTTATTGGGGATGGGGGTTTATATGGCTTTCAGGGGGATTGAAAAGGGACCAATTACAAGGTCAAGGTACTACAGAAAAACCCAATCAGGTAAAGAGTTAATAGCCAATAGAAAGAGGTGAACAAAGGCCAATGGGAAGACCTAAGGATATTTTCCCAGGACATTCCTGCATAAGGGTCCTTCACAGGGGGATGTCGGGAAGGAGACAGAGTGACTTTTTAAACAACATTAAAAACTTCTGTTTCTATAACATTTGAGCTGTTTTCTTCTTTTCCTTCACCAGTCCATCTCTGGCAGGACTTCTTCCATTCCAGATAGGGCAAATCCATTGCTACATTTCCTCCTTTTTTGTTTTGTATAACCGGATATGCCTTTAATGATTGAAAGGTTCTGGCACAACTGAGCATGCATGGAAAAACACACATAAAGAGAAACACTATTAAAAGTCCTAGTACTAAAACTACAATAATTTTCTTGATAGTGGAAGAAAGGCCTTTAAAGGGTAGCCAGCTGAAAAAATGATCAAAAGTCAAATTATCAACCTGACTGATGTCATGAACTAAGGATTTAAGCTGATTGATCTGGGAGTGGATAGATTGGGAATGATCAGAGAAGTTGAGGCAGCAAAGGCCTTCAAACTCCTGACATCCATGGCCATTTACTAAAAGGAGAAAGTCTATTGCAGCACAATTTTGTAACAAGGCTTTCTTATTGACTTGGGTATCTTGTAATAGATCATCAATGGTGGCACTGGTGGCATTAGCTTCTTTTGCTAGCCAACATCCCATTCTGGTAAGGAACACTAAGGCTTCTGTAGAACTGACTACGGGAAGCATGATACCACCTAGAACATTCATGGTGTTGGACCAAAAGTGCATGTTGGAATTGCATTCTACTGTGAATTCACTCAAAAACTGCATTTTTGATAAGGGATGGTCTTCAACTGGTGGTCGGGGTGCTGCAGCCACAGGGACTTGTGCTGCTTTGGGTTGAGAAGGTGGTTTTGGTTGTGAAGAATAGAAGTTAAGAGGTGAGTATAAACCTTGGAATTGCCTACGCACTCTAAGGAGTTTCTTACGTGAGAAGGGTGAGGTTATTTGGAGACCAAGATTTCTAATTCCTCAGGTCTCTGCCACTGATAGCTAAATGTCTGTCTGTCATGTGAAATTTTTGCTGGTCGTGCGACAGTCTAAAAATGGATTTTTAAACTGATCATGGTCATCACACCAGAGCATATATTGATTTCTAAAATCACCCCATTCTCTGGGTGTCCAGGGGATCCCTACCAGACAGGTCTTAAAAGGGTGAGAGGGGTCTAAGGTAGATAGACAGATAGAATCAGTATTTAGTGATTGTGCCAGGTTTAGCCAAACATTTTGACTAGAGAGCATTACCCAATTTGGAATTGTTGGAGATGTGGCAAGGATTCCTGACATTAAGTCTTTCTGATTTGTTGGTGTTATGCTGCACACAAGAAACAGGATCATCCCGAAAGTGATGCTGATGGGGGATCGCTTCCTGTAGCTGGTGCTGAGTCTGTTGGTGTTGGATCTGCTGCTGGTTGAGCTGGGACAAGCATGCCCTCTTCCCCAAACAATTAGGGGGACAGGACCGAGCCATTCTCCTGTCAGGATATCCTAGTATTTTACCTTAGCTTCCCCCGGTTTTAATTTTCCAGCTCCAAAATGATGTCCAACAGGAGAAACATCCTCATGCAGTCTATTTAAAAAATTGAGGACATGCAATGCCTTGTTTAAACATTCTGAAGGAGAGAGACCTACAGGTTTTTTTTCTTGTTTTTTCAGTATATCTTTTAAAGATTTGTGAGTTCTCTCTATTATCCCTTGGCCCTGTGGAGAGTGAGGAATGCCAGTGGTATGAATTATTCCCCACATGTTGAAAAATGCTTTAAGGGAAGCAGAAAGGTAGGCTGGGCCATTATCGGTTTTGATTTGTTTTGGAATGCCCATTATGGCAAATACTGAGGAAAAGTGTCTCTTAACATCTTTGGCTTTTTCTCCTGTATGTACAGTGGCAACAATGAGTCCTGAGGAGGTGTCCACTGATACATGTACATATTTCAATCTACCAAATTGTGGCACATGTGTAACGCCTGATTGCCAGAGATCTAAGGGGCTAAGGCCTCTCGGGTTAACTCCTTCAGATCTCACTGGAGTTACCAACTGGCAATCTGGACATACAGACACAATGGCCTTGGCTTGAGAGTTAGATAATTGAAACATTTTTTGCAGTGATTTAGAAGTTTGGTGGAAAAAGTTATGAGAAATTTTTGCTTTCTAAAAATTGTTAGGTGTAGGTACTGAGTTAACTGGAAAAGTTGAATTTGCTGCTTTATCTGCCACAGTGTTCCCTTCTGTGAGTGGGCCTGGGAGGTATGTATGTGATCTAATGTGAGTGATATAGAAAGGATGTTTCCTCTGCTGGATTAATAGTAACAGTGTTTTAAACAGTGTAAACAACTTTTGATTGTTCAATTCCTTTAAGTAGCTATTTTCTATGCAACTTACAATCCCTACGGCGTAAGCATAATCTGATATTAAATTCAGAGGCTGTGGAAAAAGCTGGAATGCTCTTACCACGGCTAAGAGTTCAGTAATCTGAGATGAACCTTCTACTTGATGTACATCTGTTTTCCAGTCTCCTTTTTCAAACCACGCTACTACTGCATTCTTAGACTTCCCAGATTCATCTGTAAACACAGTCACAGTTTTCTTCAAAGGGCTAGTAGAAAAGTTATTTCTCAGTCTGGGTTGGGAGATGGAAAGAAACTGCAGAAAAGGAATTGCTGGTAAATGGGTTATTAGTTTGCCTGTAAAATCTGACATAACCAGTTGAAAATCAAACAGATGTAAATCATAATAACGCAATTGAGATTTGGACAGTGGAACATAAAGAAAATCTGGGTCCTTCCCTGATAGTTCTAACATTCGGAGTTTACCTTTGTGACAGACTTTTGCAAGCATTTCAGGTAAGGTAACAATTGTCTTTGAAAACTGGTGACTGAGAAATACCCATTCCCACAAAAGAAATTTTTTGTGTTTTGAGTCCAATTGTCCTATTACAGCAAAAGGCTGTTTTGGTCCACGAAAAATTAACAGTGCAGTAGGGAATCCTTCTACTCTCCTGTTTACCTGTTGTTCTGAAATTTTTTGATTGATCACTTCGATAATATTCTCTGCTTCTGGTGTCAAGTGCCGGGGAGAAGATAATGCTACTTCTCCCTTAAGGAGTTGAAACAAAGGAGTTAAAAAATCTGTTGAGAAACCAAAATAGGATTGTATCCAATTGAGATTTCCCAAAAGAGATTGCAGATCGTTTAGTGTTTTTATTTTGGTGGACAAGGTTACTGCTTGGGGTTTAAATGTTCTCTCATCTATTAGCAGGCCAACGTACTTCCACAGGGAAATTTTTTGTTCTTTTTCTGGGGCTATTTCTAACCCATGATTACTCAGGGTTTTTTTCACAGACTCATGTACTAATGTCAATTTGTCAGTATTAGGGGCTGCAACTAGTATGTCATCCATGTAATGGAATATGATAGCTTCAGGAAATTGAGATTGAACTGGTTCAATTATATTGGACACTACAGATTGACATAATGTGGGACTATTTTTCATTCCCTGAGGTAAAGTTAACCAACTTAGATGTTTGGAGGGTTCAGCTGCATTAATAACTGGAATGGAAAATGCAAATCTGTGTGTATCATTAGGATGGAGGTAGATATTGAAAAAACAGTCTTTAATATCTAAAATAATAAGCGGTCATTCTATTGGGAGCATGGCAGGAGAGGGCAACCCAGTTTGGAGGGCTCCCATCGGCTCTATGATATTGTTGGCTTCTCTTAAATCATGCAATAACTTCCATTTTCCAGATGATTTTTTTGATTGTGAAAATAGGAAAGTTCCATGGAGTGTTTGTGGGGACTAACCTCTTTTTGTCTAATTGTTCTTTTGCCAAATTATGAATTTGCAGCAATTTTTCTCCTCTGAGGGGCCACTGGTTTATCCACACTGGTGTGTTTGATGTCCATGTGAGAGGTGGTGCTTGCGGCCCACCAGTGGCCCTCATCACAAATTTGGAATGGATAAGATAATTCCCCACTGTGTTATTACATCTCTGCCCCACAGAGTGAGTGGAATGTCCAATATAAAAGGCTTAGATGATGCTACCTTACCCTGTGGGTCTTGGACCAGAAGTGGTAAAATGCTCTGGAGAGGAATTTTGGACCCTCCTACTCCCTGGATGTCAACAGCTGGTCTTGTTGTACCCCAGCTGCTGGGCTGTGGGAGGAACATGATGAATGTGTGAGCAATTTGTATTGTGTGTGGTACTTTTATAAACTTTCATATAGTTTTATAGGTACTAAAAGTTATAGGTGTCAAGATGGCCACGGGTGTCTTTGCTAGAACAAAAGGAAATCAGTGCCAAGAAGAAGGTGGAGTTTGATAAAGTAAATAATGGCCTTGTTACCTGTTAATAACCAATTATAAAGGTATTTGTAATACATGTTTACATCTGGACAGTGACCTGTAACCAATTATGTGCTTCTTGTCACGAGACCTTGTATACAGATGCTATAAAAACCCTGAGCTATCCTAATAAATCGGACATATTTTAGATCTCATAGATCGTGTATGTATGTCTGAGCCTCCCCGTCAACAAGTGGCGTCCGAAAGACAGGGACACTGGGACCGCTGCCTCCTGAAGATTAGCCAGGAAGGTCTTAAAAGCGAAATTCGCTGCCCCTCTGTTATAAGTTAAACAATAAAAGCCGGTCTGCAAAAGCTGCAATAAAGAAATAGTTTATTATAAAAGCATTAAAACAAGCAAAAAAAGTAACAGTGCACTGGGCCGTTTTTGCACTGGGGCAAAAGGCAGCAATGACTGAACGTTTCATCTCCCTTTTATATCATTCTGGCTTCGTATTTCACAATCCGAGGTCTGGATCTAGATGATTGCCCGTGCAGAAGGCAGACATGATATGTTTATTGGGGCTTGAATTCTCACAAAGAAAGTGTATTTCGTTTTCTTCTTTCCTGGAAGAAGGATTATCTGGTCTAGGATCCTTTCTTGGAGTTCCCGGAAGAGTTGATTGCCCAATTACCTTAAGAAAAGGTTTGTGTATTCCTTTCTCAGGTTTGTGTATTTCTCTGTCTGGTTTTGGATAAGACTTTCCTGGCAATCATTGTCTTAGGTTTTACTGGAAAAGGGGTTTGTTACAAAACACAGAATTCTATCATTAATTTTTACTACAGGAAAAAAAAATACAGAAGATTATGGTTACAGAGAAATTACAAGTATTCAATTAATTTATTACAGTCTTACATTCTTAATTTATTACACCTCTGAAGTTTAGCCAGAGACGGTGTTAAAAGCGGCAGTGTGAAATCGGGACTTCGGGTTCGCTGTTCGGTCAGGACGTGGAAGCGAACTGGACGAAGGAGGGAGAAGCTGGCTGAATTCCGGTGACGTTACCCCAGCGTCTAGAATTGAAAAATCCGTGCGGTAAGCAGTTTGTGGGAATCTCGCCCTGATCAGGCGAGTAGCCAGAAAAGGAGAAGCAAGATGGGGACCGTCTTCTCAGAAGAGGAGGCGGCGGTGGAAAAGCTTCTTCAAACTATCCTTTATAAAAAGGACTTTCATTATGAATGTGCCACTCTTAGAGGGTTGTTGGAATGGTCCAGGGCTAAGGACCTTATCCCCGGTGTTTCTGTTGCCTTTGAAGTGTCTATTTGGGACTCTCTAGGACAGAAACTGTGGGAAGAGACCTCAAGAGGGTCTAAAGAAGTTAAAAAGTTTCCAGGCATCTGGCGCTTGTTGGTAGACGCACTGGAAGAAGCAGGAGCGGAGCGGCGAGTGTCTCTGTCCGCGCACGCAGCTTTAGATGGTGAGAGCGGGGCGGAAGCGAAAGTTTCCGAGAGTAAAATCATGGTATATACTTTAACACCACCAGTTTTCATTCGTGCTAACAGCAAAATAGCACAGCGGGTACCTTTCAAGGCAGTGGTGCCCAAGACAGAATCACGGGCTCGAGGGGATGAAGGTTTTGGTTCCACAGGTTCTCCTGAGGTGATGTTGGCCATAGACATAAAGCAGGGAAAACCTAAGGAGAGTGTAGTTGTGCAGCATCCTAGTGGTCAGTCCAGCATTATGACTATGCTCGTTGATACTGGAGCGGATGTTACCATCACCCCCAGACACAAATAGCCTAACACCTGGCCTGTGGTAATGGCAACTGCAGGAGTGAAAGGGGTAGGTGGTGTACAGCAGACATGGATCAGTAGAGATGTGGTAAGCTTTATGTTGCTTGGGCTTTGCAGCCATTTTGAAATCAGCATCCCGAGCTATTAGTTTATCACTACATGAATGATATTCTAATAACAGACCAAAATTTAGATATCCCTGTGTTGTTGTTGCAGTTAGAACAGGAATTAAGTCAGCGTGGTCTGAAAATCACTCCTGAGAAGATTCAGAGACAAGAGCCTTGGCAGTATCTAGGTTGGACCATAACATCTGGTATTGTGAAACCACAGAAGTTAACTATTAACACTGACATAAGAACCTTGACTGATGTGCAGAAGCTACTTGGTGACATACAGTGGGTAAGACCTGTTTGTGGGATAACCAACGATGATCTAGCTCCTCTAATGCCTTTGCTAGGGTCTGTTGCTAATACAGAGCTTCGGAGAGAATTGTCAGACGTGCAAAAAGCAGCCATAGTTAACATCTCAGGTAAAATAGCTGCAGGGTACGCCTGTAGAATACTAGAAGATCAGCCAGTCCAGTATCTACTTGTCAACTCTGGAGGGGATTACTGTTTTTACAGATGCTGGACGAAAATCTCGACGAGCGGCAGTGACCTGGCAGGAGGGAACAGAGTGGAAACACAAATTGCTTCCAGGTGTTAAAGGTGACACACTGCAAACCCTTGAATTGCAGGGTGTAGTGTGGGCTTTCGACTTCTGGAAGGAAGAACCTCTCAATGTAATTTCCGATTCTCTCTATGTAGTGGGAACAGTTCAGAGGATAGAGAGGGCAATGATCAAAACCCTGAAGAATAATATCTCAGCAGCACTCATGACACAATTGTTGCATTTGTTAAACCAGAGAACACATCCCTACTTTATCACTCATATCAGGAGTCACCAGAAACTGCATGGTGGTTTAACACTTGGTAATGACAGGGCAGACAAGTTAGTAGCACCTACATGGGTCGGTCCTGCTGTGAACAAATTTCAACAAGCAGTCTTGTCCCACGAATTTTTCCATCAGTCTACAAAAGTCCTAACCAGACAATTTGGGTTAACTCTATCAGATGCACGTGGTATTGTACAAACTTGTTCAGCCTGCCACAGAAATGGGCTGGGCATTGGCTTGGGGGTCAATCCTCGTGGTTTACAAGCATTGCAGCTTTGGCAGATGGATGTCACTCATGTTAATGAGTTTGGAAGATTGAAGTATGTGCATGTGTGCATTGACACTTTTTCTCCTGCTGTATGGGCCTCTGCTCATGCTGGGGAAGGTGCCAGGTATGTCATTCGTCATATGCATGCATGTATATCGGCCCTAGGAGTCCCCACGGAAATTAAGACCGATAATGGGTCCGGTTATACCTCACAGCGTTTTCACAGATTCTGCATGAATTGGGGTATTTCTCATGTTACCGGAATAGCTCATTCTCCTACAGGACAAACCATCATCGAGCAGGCTCATGGAGTCCTGAAATCACTTTTGCAAAAACAGAAAGGGGGAGAAGAGCTGGATAGCCCACATAATCGACTTGCAAAAGTGTTATATGTTTTGAATTCTTTACGGTTGACGGGTGGAAGATCGGACCCTCCTGTTATAATTCATAACACTTCTAGGCAGTCAGGTTTGGTAAATCCACAGGTAACAGTGAAAGTTCAGTACAAGGACCCACAAACCGGGGTCTGGAAGGGGCCTGCGGAGGTAAAACTTACTGGTAGAGGATATGTTTGTGTCCTCACAGATACAGGAGTTCGGTGGCTGCCTACACGTTGGATAAGACCTTGGAAAGGGAGTGATACTGCAGAACAAGGTTGATATTGTGGTAGATAAGCTATTCAGAAGTACAGAGTTTTTTCAGTATTATTATAAGATAGTTTATAGTGTAATATCATACAATCATAGAAGTCGAGAATTTAAGAGAGTGTTTCATGTGAACCTAATGTATTAGCCATTAAATTTTAGTATGGGTTAAGTTTTGGCATTATAAGATAATAATAAATGATAAGTGAGTGAAGGTGTTAATTTTTATTGGTGATGGGTATATGTACTTATGTGTTATAATATGTTAAAAGTATGATAAGAATGTATTGTAGTATCATATAAATTGCTCAAAAACAAAAAAGGGGATTTGTGGGAGGAACATGATGAATGTGTGAGCAATTTATATTGTGTGTGGTACTTTTATAAACTTTCATATAGTTTTATAGGTACTAAAAGTTATAGGTGTCAAGATGGCCACGGGTGTCTTTGCTAGAACAAAAGGAAATCAGTGCCAAGAAGAAGGTGGAGTTTGATAAAGTAAATAATGGCCTTGTTACCTGTTAATAACCAATTATAAAGGTATTTGTAATACATGTTTACATCTGGGCAGTGACCTGTAACCAATTATGTGCTTCTTGTCACGAGACCTTGTATACAGATGCTATAAAAACCCTGAGCTATCCTAATAAATCAGACATATTTTAGATCTCATAGATCGTGTATGTATGTCTGAGCCTCCCCGTCAACACTGGGTCAATCTTTGCTAGAGATAATTGTGACATCTGCCCCTGTGTCTAGTAAGCCAGACATGGATTTCTGTTGGCCTGATTTAAGAGAGAGAAGAGTACATTCTAGTACAGGTCTGTCAGCAGTAACCTTCTGAGCCCAATTAATGAGAATTCCCTGTTCATTTTGGGTCTGTTCCTCCATAGGTATGACTTGTGCTATTTGATCTGGATTAATCACTGTGGGTACAAAGTTAGGTTTAATTACAACAGATACAACTTTAGAATCTTGAAGACAAATAACCATGGGTAACACAGTAATACCTAATGCAGTGGCAGATTCTGTTCCTGTGATAACACATTTACCTTTAGAATTTGAGACCTGGGAAGAGGCAGAAGCCAATAACACAGTGTGATACTCTGCATGTTCTAAGGTTTGAGGATTTGAAGTTGCTAGCTCCAATTTAAAAGCACCTGTTTGAGGTTTTTGTTGGGAACTGTTTGAGAGAGGTAGACTAGATTACTGAGAAGAACCTTTTATGTCTATGTGCTGCCCTAAGCGCTGGTTATGTAGTTTCCCGCACGGTGAAGAGGGATGCATTCAATCTCTGTTGCTATTTGTTGTCGAGGGGGGGGTGGAACTGGAATGGAGAAACGGAGGCTTGTGTGCCTTCGGTGGCGAGCGGGGACGGGCGGGGGGGTTCGGTGACGTCCTCCCGTCCCTCTCAGTATCCGTAGGGAACGCGGAAGTTCTTGTCGCTGTTCCGGTGTGGCTGGAAGCTGGAAATGCCATGCTGCCTTTGTTCGACCACGCGGTTATGGTGGTCGAGGCTTGTGACTGCAAAACTGCCTGGAAAAGCTGCGGCTGCTGGTCTTGCGCCGGGTGCTGCCGAGCGGGTGGGGGGAGGTCGCTGTACGCACACCTGCTGGATTTTTTTCAGCACATTCCTCCCCCCTGAGTGTCTGTGGCAGCCACGCTGCATCCGGGACCGTGGAAAAAGGTTTAGTGTCTCTAGAGGTATGCCTGAAGCCATGCTGCTGGTCAGCTGAGGACAGCCCTCGCTCAGAAACTGTAGGACATGTTCACCTGCCCTCGGAGGGAGAGGAGGGGGGGAAGGGGTTTTGCCGAAGGTGGTTGAAACAACAGAGGCAGGCAGCGTGTCTCTCCCCCACTCTATCAGCAGCCGGGATGGCAGATTCCGGGATGGGTCAGGGGGTGTCTCGGGGCTGGCAGGGAGAGGGGTCACCGCGCTGGTTTCGATCCGCAGAGGGGGCTGTGGGGGGCCAGCGCCAAAACCACCACCCATACCAGGGACCAAGGACGCGGCACCACCACAAACAGACCATGGTGGGGGCTGCTGACGGACCCCCGTTCGCGGCTACCAGACAGTCTCTTCCACCCTCCCCGGTCTCACAAAACGGCTTCGATCACCCCCGTCTCCCAAACCCAGGGGGGGAACCATGGAAGGGGGGGTACCAGGCTGCCTTGGACAGTAGTAACTCTTTCCTTGCCAGCACCGGTGCAAGGAATATCCAATGCAGAGATGGAGTTACATTGCTGTTCAGATTTTGAAGGCGTGGAACTTTTCTCTTGCATTTCAAGTATAGCCAAAACGTGAGTCCAGGCTATGTTGGCATGAATTGCTGCTTTATCATTGGTGTTTACAGTGAACCAGATCTGTCTTCCTAATAAATTCCAATTTTTAGTCGTAAGACAGAAAGGTAATTTATATTCATTTTTAACCATAAACTTGGAAAGGTATTTTAAAGCTGTTTTGTTAGCCAATTTGCCATTGGAACTTAATATGTCTTTCAAATTCTTATAATTCTCTTTTTCAGTCTTAGAGAGGGGAATACCCATTTTCCTTTTTTTTTTTTTTAAAGGGAATATGCTGGCACTGCTCCTACCTGTAGTCGTCAGGTGGGTTGAGAAGTGTTCAACAGGTTGCTGTCC
Organism: Myiozetetes cayanensis; assembly: GCF_022539395.1. Lineage (NCBI taxonomy): Eukaryota > Metazoa > Chordata > Aves > Passeriformes > Tyrannidae > Myiozetetes > Myiozetetes cayanensis. The sequence goes on from NW_026087998.1 coordinate 135,174, forward strand.
CGAAGGGTTGAGTCGTGGTGATGCAGCTAACTCTGCTAACACTTCGAACTGCTTAGCACCGGGCCGTCGTCGATGCAGAAATCGCCCCTTTCTGCGCTTGATAACTGCTCAAATCTTCACAGAAGACTTCAGTAAGTCGTAGCTTCACCACGGGCACCATTTACGATGGCTGATTTGGAGGGGGGCACCTTCAGGTCTTAGGTGTTAAACCATTCTCTGGAGGTGTAATGCTCTCCCAAACTACCCCTCAAGCACGTGGCTCTATGAGCCTGTAAGAAGGACACACAGACCACGGCTGAGGGACGAACGAAAGAGGAAGTTTATTGGGGATGGGGGTTTATATGGCTTTCAGGGGGATTGAAAAGGGACCAATTACAAGGTCAAGGTACTACAGAAAAACCCAATCAGGTAAAGAGTTAATAGCCAATAGAAAGAGGTGAACAAAGGCCAATGGGAAGACCTAAGGATATTTTCCCAGGACATTCCTGCATAAGGGTCCTTCACAGGGGGATGTCAGGAAGGAGACAGAGTGACTTTTTAAACAACATTAAAAACTTCTGTTTCTATAACATTTGAGCTGTTTTCTTCTTTTCCTTCACCAGTCCATCTCTGACAGGACTTCTTCCATCCCATATAGGATAAATCCATTGCTACAGCAATTGGCACTCACTGTTCCTCAACCTTCAACAATCCCACAGCAGAAGAGTTCTCTGAGAGGCCAGGTAGTGAATTCAACTGCTTAACCACCTCTGTCTCCACAGCAGCTCTTCCGAAAACCCATCTATGTCTCTTGGGGTCTTTGAAATACCCATTCCTAAGGTAGTCAATGCCCAGGATACATGGGGCATCTGGACCAGTCACAATGGGGTGTTTCTGCCACTCCTTCCCAGTCAAACTCACTTCAGTTTCTAACATGGTCAACTCTTTAGACCCTCCTGTCACCCCAGAAATAGAAATAGTCTCTGGTCCCACATGTCCTGAGGGCATTAACGTGCACTGAGCACCAGTGTCAACCAAAGCCTTGTATTCTTGTGGATCTGACATTCCAGGCCATCAGATCCACACAGTCCAATAGACACAGTTGTCCCGTGCCTCTACCTGGCTAGAGGCAGGACCCCTCTGATTCTGGTCTTCGTCCTGCTCGTCGCAGTTTTTCTTCTGTGAATACTGACAGGAAGTACCTTCTAGCAGGTCAGATTCCTGCCCACGGGATACCGGTACTGCACTCACTTTCACAGGCTTCCCTTTTTCTTTCTCTTTCTACTCTTGTACTCAGGCTGCTGGGGCACAGGTAGGTTTCCTGTCCCACTGTCTCATGTCTTTTCCATGGTCAGATAGGAAATACCACAGCTCGGTTCGTGAGATCTGTCTACCCTCTCTAACTGGGGGGCGTCTGGTTCTCACTGGTGCCATATGGAAACTGTTTCTCTCAATCCTCTCTTTCAGTTTCTCCTGTTGATCTTTCATCTCTGTAGTTAGGGTCTTGTGGTCATTAATCAATGTCTCTACAGTAGAAATGAGGACCTATAGTGGTGTTTCGATCATACTGTTATACAACCAGTTTATTTGTTATAGACACCACTAGCTCTCTCTTCTCCCTAGCCTGCAATGATGTCAGGTAACAGCCATGCCCAGAGAGACAGGGACTCCTCGATACCCACATCCTGGGCAATAGACCTCAAGAACCTTGCTTCGCCACCATTAAGGTTTATGGCATCACCCGTAAAGTCCCAAACTCAGATCATCCAGACCAGAATGGGCTCATTTGGGTGATGAATAACGTCCGCTCGTAAGCTCCGAATGTTGTTATACAATAAGGATTCAATGATGATTTCTGGCTCTGGGCTAGCTGCCTGTGAGGGTCCTGCTTCCCCATCATCATAAACTGGGTGGGCCAATTTGGTCTTATATTTCCTCTTTTGGATAGGGGCAACTTCCATTGACTTGTTCTGTCCCTTGGAATTGGCCTTATCCAGAGTCACCCTGGTATCAGGCATCTTGTTCCCGTGTTTTCCTGTTCCCTGCAAGTGCTGCACCATACCGAGCAGCTTCTGGTAGGCAACAGCCAAAGCCCCACATGCAGCCGCCAGCTGCCTCTCCATGGGTCTATCATGACCTCTCTCCCTCACGACTGTCGTGGGTCGAGGCGGGATCACGACATGACTTCATGATACCAACTCTTTATTACAACAGTACAACTACTCTTATACAGTTCTAGATAACACAAGTACACACACCATTGGTTTACCACTAACATAAGAACCCATGATTGGACATAGCCACACATGTCCGAACACAATAGGTCAGCATTCCTGACAGGAAACCCATTCTGTGTCACAGTCCTTACTGTCCATGGTTGACCCTCTGCCAGGTGTAGAAGTTCTATATTTGGTATTTCAGCTTACAGAGAGCCCAGAACCAGCTGGGTTCCCCCACACACAGTTCTCATTATTTTTGTAGAGTTTAGGAGTTATTCAAGAGTGAGCCTCCATGTTGTAGGAGCTGAACAACTTTCTAGGAATTTACCCATATCCTCCCATAACCCATGCCACTTGAGGTTTTACACCCCTGGGGCAGGCTTCTGGGCACATTCTCGATAATTCCTGGCCCTAACTTTGTATATTGGATATACCATAATGGCACACAAACTTGCACAAAAAGCCCAAAAAGTAAAACGCCTCTGACATCTAAGGAGGATTTAAACTTCCCGGAGGCCACTGTATTGGATTCAAAGGGAAAATGGATGAAGGGTTGGGCAAATATACCCCCCTGTGTTTCTCCATAGAGATGGGTGCCATTATCCTTAAACCCCCAGAGGAGACAGCGTAGGCTAGAGCAGTAGCGTATCCTTGAGAACATATCCCGGATGAAAATCACAGGTGATGAGTTTGCCGTGTCATAAACCCAATGCAAAAACTCAAAGGTACTTATTGTAATGAGGGTCTTCATACCCAAGCTGAAATACATCGACAGGTGGGACAGATATCTTGGCATGGTTATATGCCAGAGGAAATCAACAACCCCAAACATCATGGTACCTAGAGGTTCAAAAACATGTATAAATCACACAAGGGCAGTTAATCCTTTTCCACTTTTCCTCCCTCAGGCCCTACATTGGGCCCCAAATTATGTCTCAGTTTAATGAGACACAAGTGTTTTGCTGAGGATGAGTTATGAGGAAGACCCAAACTCCTCCCTCTAAGCAACAGTAAATCCGAAATTAAGAGGCTTCAATTGAGAATTTGTAAAAAGGAAAATAACCCTTTATTAAAAGATGTGTGTGTCATAGTTCTGATTTCAGAAAGGAATTTTTCTTTCCCTTTCCCCCTGCGTGTGTGCTCTGTGGATGAGCCATCAGGTGAACAAAAGAATCGGCCTGGCCACTAATGGTCGAGATTAGTCTCCTTGACAATGAAGGGGGAGGAGTTGGCTGGTGTGTGACTGAGAGGGGGTGGAGGCTGGGGGAAGAGCTCAGTCTCTCTGCCCTGAGGGGAGCCTGCTGCGGGCTGTAGACACTGCTGGGTTTCTTTGGTTTTTTTTTCTGTTGGAGGGGAGTTTTTGCTGCTAATCTCGGCTCATCTGTGGCTGGCTGCAGGCCCTGCTTACAACAGACCCTAATCAGCTGAAGTTTGTGAGTTTTCTTCCATTGGGAGAACTTTCTGTTTTATTGCTGTTGTTTTTCCCTCCCCTTCTTTCCCCCCCCTACCTGGCGGCAACCAAGGATCTCACAGCGCCGCCTGGTGACGGGCACTGGACATTACAAGTTCTACTCCTCCAGTGATCCAACAGCGCCACCTGGTGACTACAATAGGACACTACAAGTTCTGCACCTTCAGTAACCCAACAGTGCCACCTGGTGAACGGTACAGGACATTACAAATTTTGCACCTCCAGTGACCCGACGGCGCCCCCTGCTGACTGTGGCTGGAACTGCACCAAAGGGTGCAAAAAATTGAACTATTTAAATTTTCCTTTTGCCGGTTCATCGGTTTTGTTCTTGAAGGGGATTATCGGTGGGTATAGGAGTATTGCTTGGTCGTTTTACTTAGTTTTTTCATGTTCCTGTTAATATGATACCTTGAAGTTTTGATGTTTTAATTTTTTTTATTTTTGTAGACCTTAGAAGTAGTTATGTAGTAAATGTAGATTTTAGAGTAGCAGCATATTATCCCTTTACCCTTAACACACCAGCTCAAACCCCTGTTACCCATTCCCCTATCAATTCCCTAAATTCCATAGCCTGTTTAGTCTCTTTTTCAAGGTAGAATTGTAGAAGAACACCCTAACCCTACGGAACAAGATATAGCCATAGACCCAACAACCTTCAGGCCTAGAATTCTGGAAGGCCTCCAAGGACATTACGTGTTCTGAGGAAGATGAAGATGAAGAAGAGGGGGTCCCAAAACGCCCCCAGACCCAATTCTCAAGAGGCGTGGTGGGGGCAGAACCTGGGTGGTGACTGGACTGGATTGGGTGAAAATCATTATAAAAACTGTGGACATCTGTATTGCGGGAGCGCGGCTGGGGTATTCCAGAAAGCCTGGGGCTCATTAAAACTTTTGTATCCTTATCTTATCTCCTACCTAATTTGGCTTGGAGTCTTTTTTTCCCCACAGCCATTTAGGCAACAGTTTGGTGGCCCGTACGGGGAATCGAGACCTGTGACTCCTCTGGATCGGTATTCCGTTTTGCAGGGATTTCTTTCCTGCCGGCATATCTTGAAGAATTCCTGCTCTGATCTTGGGGGGCCCAGCTTCTCGGAACCGCACGTGGAGGAGGTAAGATAAAGAACAAAACTCCTAGAGAATTTTAATTAGCAGCTGCGGGAAGGAGTTTCCCCAGGGCTAGGGAATACGGTGAGGCTGGGAAGGGAAACTTGGACTTGGGCCCAAAGTCAGTGTTTTCCCAGTCTGTTGGCAAAGGGATTTTTGCCGGAGCGGGCAGTGGAACTGCCCGGAAAGTTTAAGTTAGGGCAGGCAGGAGGATTTCGGTTTCTTGTTGGCCAGGTGCGGCCGGAGAGGGGGGGACGCCTCCCGCTTGAAACTCTGAGTTTCTGCCTGAACCTGGTAGTGTCTGGATTAGACACAAGGTCTGCAGTGTGTGTGTGGCTGTGAGTTCTAGGTTAGATCTGTCGTTTTCCTCGTGTGCTGTTTGTTAACATGGGATGTACACAAGCTAAAGAAGAAATTCCAGAGGGAACCCCTCTTGCTTTGGTTTTACGGTATTGGGATGATTTAACTGGCCCTGTGACATCTTTAAAAAGGCGGAGGTAGTTAGACTCTCTATGGATGTTTGGCCCTATACCGGGAAAATTAGAGGAATAGCCTGGCCGAAATTTGGCTCTTTTGAGGCAAATACAGTGTTTCATCTTATGACAATCCTTCATAAGGAGGAAATGTGGTCAGAATTGCATTATGCAGAATTATTCTACCTTTTCTTAACCCGTCCGAAATTGAGAAAGGTATATAAAAAGGACAAAGTTAAAATAGAAGCAGAACACACAGAAATGGTATTAGAGGAGAAAAAGAAAAAGAAAAATCGTGCTAAGCATGATCCTGAGGAGGAAACTAATCTTGAAAGCCCTGCAAATGAAGATCTGGACCTTTTAATTCCCCCAAATATGAGAATAGGAAGCGCACCCCCCCCTTTGGCTCAGGCTGCGGGCGCAGCAGACGTAAGTCCATCAGGAGCGGGGGTAGCCCCTGGGGCGGGTCCTGCCAACTCGGCAGGGACGGCTGGATCTGCAGTGCCGGGTCCAGTTGCTTCGGGGGCCTCGGGGACAACGGGGGGACAGGTTGGGACTGCTCCGGGTGGAGAGGGGGTCCTGGGAACTGCTGTTGGTGCTCCGGGACCCGCAGGGCCGGCGCCGGCGTCGGCTGTTCCAACCGGCACGGGAGTGGCAGGAACCGGGGCAGCCTCTGCCCCGGCTGCGCTGGGAACTCTGGCACCGGCCAGACCGGCGGTAGCCCCTCCCAGAGCTGCGGAACCAGCCCCTGTCGAGGCCACAAGGCCGGTCCTGTCTGAAGCTGCGAGCTCCCTGGGTGTCGGTGATCGGGGAGCGATGGTCCCTCCCGAGGCTGTGGGGCTGATCCCGTCTGGAGCTACGAGCTCTACCAGTGTCGGGGTGGGGGCGATAGTCCCCCCCTGGCCTGCGAGGCCGTTCCTGGCCGGGGCTGCAGGCCCTTTTGGTTACGGGGGGGCGGTAGCGCCTCCCTGGACTGTGGGGCCAGTCCTGGCTGGAGCTGCGGGCTCTGCCGGTAGCGGTGGGGGGGCCGTGGCCCCCGCCGGGGCTGCTACAGACAGCGCGGGCTCAGGTGCTGTGGGAACAGAAGGCTCAGACCTCAAGGCTGCGGGAGGAGGAGTGGGGGCAGTGTCTGCAGCCTGGGTCCCTGCCCTGGCTGACATGGGACCCTCCAGCTCTGCCATGAGGGGCGGGAACGAACCCGCCCCCATCCCTTCGGCACCGCCCTATCCTACGGAGGAAAGGGGGAACCAGGGTTTAGAATTACAGTATCGGAAGAGGAGCAGATTAAAATTTACTGATACAGGCACAGAAGTTCCTAATGATATGTTCTTAATTAAATTCTGTAAAGGGGGGAGAATAAAAATTATCATCCCTAACACTAAATATATCGAGGTAGCTACCTTTTTCATACAGGAGAACCACGGAGAAATACCCGCAGAAGCTGAGAATGCTGTGACCCCTTTAATGTGGACTAACAAATACCCTGGGAAGTCCAAGCGAGCAGAACCCGTAAGCATCACACTCAAGCCAGAAACAACACCGGCTCTACTTTACCTTTCCAAGTCCTACTGACTTCCCTCACTGCTGTCAAAGTTACTGGCAAAGGACCGTGGTTTCATTACTCCAGAGTGAAGAAAGCTTCAATTCCTGGAACTATCAGCAAATCAGAACCCAACTCAGACGAAGAGGATGTTGCATAGACTGTTTCTGCTGTGCGTATTATTTGTACAGTCGGTAACTATGAATTAAGTTTGGAGCCTAATTTACATTTGGTTTTAGTAAAATGCACTTAATATTCTTTGTGAAAGTAAGTGCTGAATTTGCACTATGAATTTGGCTGCAATTCGGAATCAAACTAAAATTCTACATCAGGTGTCTCTGGACAATGTCTCACTGGGTTTGGGAGACACTCTCCACAAACTTACTTCATGGTTACCGAACTGGACCTGGATTAAACAACTGTTTCTATTGGTAACGTACATAGTTAGTGTTTGTGTAATAGCTTATTGCATGAACCAATGTTGTAGATGTTACTCATCTTTTTGGAAAGTGATTAGAAGTAAGTAGTAGAGATTGGACAAAATTTTTGAGTTTTGTCCAGTCTCTAAAGGGGGGACTGATACCTTGAAGTTTTGATGTTTTAATTTTTTTTATTTTTGTAAACCTTAGAAGTAGTTATGTAGTAAATGTAGATTTTAGAGTAGCAGCATATTATCCCTTTACCCTTAACACACCAGCTCAAACCCCTGTTACCCATTCCCCTATCAATTCCCTAAATTCCATAGCCTGTTTAGTCTCTTTTTCAAGGTAGAATTGTAGAAGAACACCCTAACCCTATGGAACAAGATACAGCCATAGACCCAACAACCTTCAGGCCTAGAATTCTGGAAGGCCTCCAAGGACATTACGTGCTCTGAGGAAGATGAAGATGAAGAAGAGGGGGTCCCAAAACGCCCCCAGACCCAATTCTCAAGAGGCGTGGTGGGGGCAGAACCTGGGTGGTGGCTGGACTGGATTGGGTGAAAATCATTATAAAAACTGTGGACATCTGTATTGCGGGAGCGCGCACTGGGGGTATTCCAGAAAGCCTGGGGGCTCATTAAAACTTTTGTATCCTTATCTTATCTCCTACCTAATTTGGCTTGGAGTCTTTTTTTCCCCACAGCCATTTAGGCAACAATACACACATACCTTTTAATAAAGGGCTGTTATTTTTTTGTTTTTCCTTTTCCATAATTTGTTTTCCTTCAGTCGGAGCCTCTTAATTTTGGATTTATAATTGCTTAGAAAAAGAAGTTTGGGTCTTTTCCTCCTAATTCATCCTCAGCAAAAGACCCTTGTCCCATTTAAACTGGGACAATGTGTATTGACAGAACAACAAAAGAACACAACTAAAACAACCAAAAATAATCCTAGACCCAAAAATAATCCCCTAAAAAAAAAAAAAGGTAAACAGTTGAGTTTGTGCCCTTTGGAGCAATTCTAACCACAGTCAGCAGGGGGGGCTGTTTGATCACTGGTGGTAAACACGGCTGGGGACCCCTGGATGTGCTGGAGAAGCCAAAAATGGAGGTCTTCCCTCCCCCTCACCCCTGCTGACTGTGGTTGGAATTGCACCAAAGGGTGCAAAATTGAACTGTTTACTTTTCCTTTTGCCGGTTTATTGGTTTGTTTTGAAGGGGATTATTTGTGGGTATAGGAGTATTGCTTGGTTGTTTTACTTGGTTTTTTTTCGTGTTTCTGTTAATACACACATACCTTTTAATAAAGGGCTGTTATTTTTCCTTTTCCATAATTTGTTTTCCTTCAGTTGGAGCCTCTTAATTTCGGATTTATAATTTCTTAGAGGAAGTAGTTTGGGTTTTTTCTCATAACTCATCCTCAGCAAAAGACCCTTGTCTCATTTAAACTGGGACACTGTGAGAATTAATTAATTAAGTGAATCTCCCAGTTCTTATCTCTACTCAGGAATTCTCTGACTATTTTTTTTCCCTCAACTTTGAAAAGAGCAGAGGGGACAGGAGGGGGGAAAAATGGTTTTCAGTAAGTGTTTAAAATCCAGACAGGGTAAAATCCACAACATTTTTGGTGGAGAATGCAGGCAGAGACTGCCAAGAGGGGCAGGGGACGTATCAGACCACGACAATTAAATGGTGCCCCGTGTGAGGACCAGCCATAAAGATTTTGAGATAAGAGAGAGGTCTGCAGACAAAATAGACTGACCCATTTTAAGAATGTGTGCTGTAGTTGTGGTAAAACCACAAAAATAGAATTAAGTATTATTGTTTTAATTTTTAGTGGAGAGATTTTCAATATATTTTTTAATTGAAAGTTATATGTTAATTGTAGAGTTTAAAATGTCTTAAAAATGTAATTCGCAGAGGCAAAGGGGGGAATTGTCTTGGGTTTGCTGACCAGCCCCCCTGGGGTTGAAAATAGTTTTTCCAGGTAGATTTCCAGAGCAAGACCAATCAAAAGGTTTAGTAATGCCTCTGCCAATTACATATTTAAGAAAATGGAAGAGAAACTGTGGGGACAGAACATATAAGAGCCACAAGGAACAAGAAAAAATGGGAGAACTAACGTACGCGCAGGCCGTGTTGGGCCTGGGCTTGTGGCCTCCACCCCGGGCCAAGTCTGACATGGGCAAGGGGGGCCAGGCCTCCTTCTCTCCTGTAACAGAGTAGAGAAAAAACTCTATTGAAAAGTTTTCTGGATGAGACATGCTGCAGAAGGAATTCCAGGCAGAGAGATAGCACAGACTCCAAGGTCAAAGCTTGCAACCAGAGGAGAGAGAAGAGAGGCCTGAGGCAGGGGGGCTCCTTCTCTTCCCTCTCTCTCTCTTCTGCAAGGAAAAGACAGAAAAGTAAAAACCCCTGCTGTCTGTGGAAGATTACTGAGTGAGGAGACCCCCTGCAGCTCATGAAGGAATCTGTGCTGAAGCAGGTGAATGCATGTGAGTGCACGAGAAGGCTGTGACCCTATAAAAACCTAAGATGAAACAGAGTCCTGTTGGAGACCTGTGACCCATGGAGAGAATGACCTATACTGGAGCAAGTCATCCTGGGTAAGACTTATGAACCCAGTGAGGGATCCATGCTGGTGCAACTGAATTTGTGACCCTAAGGGACAGCAGAGTGTTCCAGGGAGGGTTTGGAGGGATGCCGAAAAGGAAACTAAAACAACGTTGAAAACTCAAAAAAACCAATATTTATTACGAAGAAGTGGCCAACAAAATGAGAAACTGAGAGACAGGAAAGGAGAGGAGGGAAATAAGCCCTCAGTAAAACCCCCACTCACACAGGTGTGTTCTATGAGGTTATGTCATGGTTTTGTTGGTTCTTAGAAACTAAGTAGGAATTTTTCCCTTCCTCCTGCCCACTGCGTGCAGGACTGTTAGGTGGGCAGTTAAGGAGTACAAAAGAAGCTGCCTTCTAGTTAATGACTCAGAATCTCATCTCCTGGGAAACGGGGCTGAGGAACTTCTTTCTTACTTTGTTTTCTCTTGTCTCCTAGGAAACAGGGGGGGAGGAGTTCGGACTGGCTGCTAAAACTGGAACAAGGTCAGAGTGGAAGCTCTTTGGGTTTTGTTCTCAGCCTGATTTACCAGCGGTGGATTCTGTTTGGAGTTTTCATCAGAGAGGAACTGTTTTGGGAGTTCTTTTTTTTTTTTTTTCTTTTCCCCATTCCCATTTGTTTCTTTCTTAGCAGTGGTCCTTGAGCACATCAAAGGGAGAAGGGAAACTATACCGCAAGATTTGACCAGAAGAAAGAGTGAGTTTTTTCCCATTGGGGAGGATTTTTTTTGTGTTGTTTCTCTCTCTACTCTCCTTTCCCAGTGTGTGTATGGGGGAGGGAAACCCCATTTTCAGTTTCCCCAACACACCCTGGAGGGTGTTACCCCCACGTGGCAACGACCAGTGATTCCACAGCACCCCCTGCTGACCAGCATGAAGAACTTCAGGCTCTGCATCTCCAGTGATCCAACGGTGCTCCCTGTTGGCTGTGGTTAGAATTGCACCAAAGGGAGAAAACTGAACTGTTTACTTTTTTCTTTGCTTGTTTATTGGTATGTTTTGAAGGGGATTATTTGTGGGTATAGGAGTATTGTTTGGTTGTTTTATTTGTTTTCTTTTGTTGTTTTTACCAATACACATATATCTTTAAATAAAGGGATGTTATTTTTCCTTTTTCCACAATTTTTTTTCCCCTCTATTGGAGCCTCTTAATTTCGGATTTACAATTGCTTAGAGGGAGGAGTTTGGGTCTTCCTCATAACTCATCCTCAGCAAAACACCTGTGTCTCATTTTAAACTGGTGTCTCATTTTAAACTGAGACAGGTTGTCTTACCGACCCCAGAATGACTAGAATTCCCCATAGCAGAGGATGCATCCTTGGAGTGTCAACAGGCTCACAAGATAGCGTGAGTCCCCTCATAAGACAACGTTGTCCTCCATGTGAAGCTTGAGAACACCGAGCACAAGCCACCTGCGTTTTTATCCAACTTCCTGGTGACATCTACCTGGACTGGTGTGGTCAGCACCGCCCAGCTAGAGGCCTTAGGTTCCGCCCCCCCGTTATGTAAGTGGTACCCTTTTTGCTCACGAGCATGTACACTTGGAGGGGTCTTCCCTAAATGAATCTGGGGGGTTACTTCATCACTCTCCTCTTCACTTTCTCCTTCAAATGCCCTTGGAGGGTCATCAACCAATAGTGAGATACCAATTAATTTTAGTTTAGCAAAGTGCTGCCTTCAAAGACGAAGTACTTGTTTATCAGGGCCTGTTTTCCCACAGCTTGGCAGGAAAAGAACAAACTCTCACAGGTGTCTGGGTCAAACACAGACCAACAGTAGTAGTGTCTAATTAAGCACGAATACACAGAGAATGGAAGAACTGTTGCCCAAAGGAGGACTCACACTAGAGAGGTCCATCAAGGACTGTCTCTCCTGAGGAGGGACCCCACAAGAAGCAGGGGTGGACTCAAAAGCCATTATGCCCTGTAACTGTGGTGAAGACCATGGTAAGGCAAGTGTCCCCTTGCAGTCCATGGAGGACTCCACAAGGCCCAGGAAACTCCCAGCCTATGGTCTTAGCCCAGGAGGGGGATAGGCCCAGCCCTGAGGTCGACATAGAAGAGAGAGAGGGGATTTCCATGTAAGAGAAAAACCTCTGGACGCATTTCCACAGTACAGTTGGAAAAATCCTCTGTGCAAGAAAACCCAACTAAACATGAATCACATGTGGCAAATGAATATTCAGTGGAGAATTCATTAAGAACAAAACCTGTAGAATATTAAAAATTTGTAGTTAGAGTCTTCCTAAAAAAATCTCATAAGATTTATTGCATTTTCTTTTGGTAAACATACATTCCAGAGCTCAACATTTTTTCTCCTTTCTTGATTCCAGATTTAGATAGTAAATAGTTGTTTCACCTGACCTTTATTCTGCCCAACCAGCAGCATCTTCCGTCTACTCATTCATCCATAAAATGTGTAGGTAGCAAAGCCAACCTATCTTCTGTCCCTATCTACAGAAGTGGTTTCAGCATAACATATTAATATCTGGTGAATAAAAATAAAGGCAAGAAACAGCTACAGGACAGACAGTCCTGCCATCTGTCAGATGGCTACAACCAAGCCTTCACAAAGCCTTTCACAAAGATTAGTAATGTGTATGAATTATCTAAAAATAAACCTACCATCTGTACAAGAAACCAACACAGGTTTGTTCTTGGAAGAGAGATCCTTAGATAGCTATAATGCTTAAAAACAAGCTTATTCATCATATGAATTTCCAAAATGATTTCTTGAACATTCTAAACAGCAACTTTTCCCCTTTAATCACAAGTTCAGGATTTAATTTCCTATACAAATTTTGATCATAACTCTTTTCGAGTTCCTTTCATGCATAAAAATAGGCAAAGTATTTTGTTTTCCATAAGTCTTTCACTGAATCCTGCTGGCTTTTCCCCTTCACCCACAGTATTTATGAAGTAACTTCTTGTACAATGATGAGTTCCACTGCATTCGGAAAAGTCTTTAGTAAAGATACTGTTTGTCCATGATCAATATTGATGAAACTATATCCATTAACCTAAACATTTTAAAATTGAAAATGACTCTCATATTTCATGTCATTTTAAGCTTGAACTGTTTAAAATAATCAAGTTTTATATGAATGCAGACAATAAAACACTGAAAATTTGCAGATTGCATTGTTGATGTGAGTTGAACATGCACCTGTACACTACAAGTAATTAAACTTTTGTGTTAACCTTGGAAGAATTTTGCTCCAAAGTTATTAAATATATTTGCAAATAAAAAAGAGAAAACTGAACTTTAGCCATTAACATCAGAAATTGAATTAATCAACCTTAATACATCCATGCCAAAAAAAGAAAATACAGTACAAATTATACATCCCAGTTTAAATATCAGAAATGGCATTTGTGATAAATTAAAACTATTGAAACCTTTAACAAGAAAACATTCTAGGTACTTTGAGCCATTTTAGTAGGACCTTACTCCCCTTTCCAGCACTCCAATTTTTTCCCATGCTTTGGGTGTTCTCCTCTGCGTTCCTCTGTATCCTCAAAAATCCAGTACCTTTAAATCCTTATGAAGTCTGTATATAGAACTCTCACCTTTCATGTGATGGGTTGATTTAACAAGAAGGAGAGTGTTTTATTGTTCAGCAATAAATTCAGACATTTTAAACAAGCAATCTGGTAGGAACTGATCCAACTTACCACAAGACCTGCTACTGTAGCTTGAGAGTTGAGACAGTAGTAACAGAAAGTAGAAAAGAGGGGTTTTTTGTTACTAATATTGTAACCATTATATTGTGACACACTAATTCCACACCGGCAGCAGTCTACCCCTTTGTGGAACACAGTTCAGACTGGATGCAATAAAAATTCCCATCCCCCTACCATGTCTAACAGTGGACCAGGTTGCTCTGAGAGGTTATGCCGTCTTTGTCCTTGGAAGTTTTCTAAAACCTTCTGTCTCAGTTTACTGAGACTGAAGTGTTTTGCTAAGGAGGATGTTATGAGGAAGACTCAAACTCCTCCCTCTAAGTAATTGTAAATCCGAAATTAAGAGTCTCCAATTGAGGAAGTATGGAGAAAGAAAAAAAACAACCCTTTATTAAAGGATATATGTGTATTGGCAGAAAAACAAAAGAACACAAAACCAACTAAACAGTAATCCTGTACCCAAAGTCCCCTCCAAGAATAAACAGCTCAGGACTTTCTGTCCTTTGGCACAATTCTAGTCAGGATCAGGAGGGGGCGCTGTTGGATCACTGGAGGCGCAGAGCCTGCAGTTTTTTTGATGGTTGGCAGGGGGCACTGTTGGATCTCTAGTGGTCATCGCTTGGGGGCCCTGGTGGGCAGTAGAAACTACAAATGGAGATGTCCTCCCCCCACCGAGAAGGGGAAAAGGGGAAGAAAAGGGCTCTTCCCAAAGGTTCCTTTGCAGAAGAGTCAAGTCTCTCTGATGAAATCTGAACAAGTCCAGGTTGGGGGCAGAACAGGGCACAGGGGAACAGAGGCGAACTGGGACCAGAAGCAACCAACTGACTCGGCCAAAAACTAAGCGAACTCGGAGTCTTTCCACACACACACCCTCCCTGAGTCAGGGCAAAAGTGGAGTGACTGCTGTTTTCCAAGGAGAGAGACAAAAAATTTTACCTCCCCCTGGTTGTGACCAGTTCTTCTGTGTGTGTCAATCACCCTAGGCAAACCACCCTCCCCCTCCCTCGTTCAACATCTTCCTTTTACAGTGATGCAGGGGAAAGAAAAAAATTCCCAGTTCATTTTTTTTTAGAACAAGTAAACCTATGACACCTTCCTGGATAAATCCCTAAGTAACCTGTTCCCATCTACTAGCTGACCCTGTTGTGAGCAGGAGGTTGGGTGTGAGACCTTTTGAGATCACCCCCAGCTTGAATTTTCCAAGGACTCTAAGCAACAATATGTCATTCTTGGAACAGGCTTGAACTTGGCAAACACAAGCAAGCCTTAGTGACCTACAAAAGACAGGGAAAACATGGCTATGGTTCAACTTCTCATGGCGTATTACTGCAAATTCACATTCCATCTGGGTAGTAAAATCCTGCAGAATGACAGATTTATCCAGTTTAAACTGTTACTGCTTCCAGTTGTGCATCCCACCTTTCTCCATAAGCTACAGCTCCTTATAGAGAATGTTGCAAAATCAAGCATAGAAAAGTAATTTTGGGAGAGATGATAGTCAAAACCTGCAGATGTCTAAGTGGCAGTCAGACAGTAGGACTATTGTTACACTGTCACTGGGACTATCACAAGTATGAACAACATACTGGTACACAAAAAAAAAATAATTAGTTATGAGAAAACAATCTTCAATTGTCTAAGTATGGAAATGCAACTTCTTCAGCTCTTTTTCAAACTATGACTTTCTCATTAAACAAAAAGTAAAATCCGAGCAGAGTACCAGCATGGCAAAAGAAAACTTCATTCCTTAATTGAATGTTGGAGAGTTCCCCAACTTCCTTAAATTTGTCTACATTGGTAAGAGAACTAGGACTTAAGGCCAGTTTTCTCTTGCCTTAATGAGGAAGAACAAGTACAGAACTATTTGCCATGCTCAAAAACAAACTCGTTGGAACAACGAGTGTGTTCTTTTGGTTTGTTTTTTTTTCTGTCTGCTTGTTGTCTTTTTGTTTCATTGGAAAAATTAGACTATGTGTTCACTTTGGCTTTGTTTTAGAAAGCACAAGGTTGTGGCTTAATTAATAGTGGTGGTTTTTTAGTTTTTTTAGGTTTTTTTGCTTTGATTTGGTTGTTTCTTTTAGAAAACAGAAATGCAGCAGAATTGACTCTATAAGCATTCTCAAACTAGTAATGTGGTGAATAATTAATAATTTTTAACAAGCTCTTCAACTTTTAAGGGTGGCTACAACACTGTTCCAAAGGCCTTTTAGACTGTTTCCCTAAGAAAGGAAGACTTATTGTCCCAGTTTAAATGAGACACAGGTGTTTTGCTGAGGATGAGTTAGGAGAAAAGACCCAAACTCCTCCCTCTAAGCAATTATAAATCCAAAATTAAGAAACTCCGACTGAAGGAAAAAAAAAATATGGAAAAGGAAAAATATCAGCCCTTTATTAAAAGGTATGTGTGTATTGGTAGAAACAACAAAAAAAAACCAAGTAAAACAACCAAACAATACTCCTATACCCACAGATAATCCCCTTCAAAACAAACCAATAAACAAACAAAGAAGAAAAAGTAAACAGTTCAGCTTTCTCCCTTTGGTGCAATTCTAACCACAGTCAACGGGGGGGCCGTTGGGTCACTGGAAAGGCAGAGTTTGTAGTTTCCTGTCCCAGTCACCAGGTGACGCTGTTGGATCACTGGAGATGCAGAACCTGCAGTTCTCCATGCTGGCCAGCAGGGGACGCTGTGGAATCACTGGTCATTACCATGTGAGGGTAACACCCTCAGGGGTGTATTGGAGAAACCAAAAAAAAAAGGGGTTCCCTCCCCTTCCCACATACTGGGAAAGGGGAGAGGGGGAAGAGAAACAACAACAAAAAGAAAGTCCTCTCCAATGGGAAAAAAAAACCCAACAGACTTACTCTGTTCAACTGGTCAAAATCGTACAACACAGTCCTCTCTCTCCCCCTGATGTGCACAAGGACCACCGCCAGGGAAAAAAAAACAAACGGGAGGGGGGAAGGGGAAAAACCTCCAGAAAAACAACTCCTCTCTGATGAAAAATCCAAGCAGGATCCGTAGATGGCAAGTAGGTCGAGAACAAGCGGACACCACACCGAGCCTACACCCCAACCTTGTTCCAGCCTCCTCAGCAAGCCCCCAAAACTCCTTCCCCCATTTCCCAGGAGACGCGAGAAAAAAAGTAAAGATGAGCTCCTCATCCCCCCGTTTCTTAGGAGATGAGATTCTCAGCAATTAACTAGATAACCACTTCTCTTGTGTCCCTTAAGTGCCCACTTAATAGCTCTGCACTCAGTGGGCAGGGGGAAGGGAAATATTCCTACTTAGTTTCTAAGAACCAGCAAAACCATGACACTTATATAATCCCTTTTTCCATTTCCTTAACCCCTTTCAAAATAACTTATGAGTCCATCAGACAAATTTGATACAATAAAGATCTGAAAAGTAATGATTATCTACATAAAAGAACTGTACAGCTGCATCCCAGAAACCATGGCTCCTGAATCAATCTACTTGGCTTGCCTGCAGCAGAGGGGGCAGTAAAGGAGGTACATGCTGTGACCAGACAGATATCAACCAGCCAAGAGGTAACTTCTGTCAGCGCTTGCGCATGTTTAGCCTGTCAGATGTGGGAGACACAGCAAAGACTGGCACGAACTGCAGGATGGAGTGGGATGTAAGAGTTGCAACTGGGGAAAAGGGTTGTCAGGGGCAATTACCGGTGTTCAGACAACACATTATTCAGAAAACTGCATGTGAATAACCAGAAGTTAAATAACTGAATGATAGTAAAGTCTAAATGAAAAAGCTGACGTTCCCTCTTGAATGCCAACGTAAGGTCTATGTTTTATCTTTAAAAGTGTGAAAAATGTCCAGAATTTGAAAAACTATGCAACTGATTAATACTTCATCCTTTGTCACCTATCATAATGTTAGGTGGAAGAAAACTAAAAGCATGATCCCAAATGTATTGAGTCTGGTTGATGATACCTTTGAACTTCTTGGATTTTTTAGCTTTTTATAGATTTTAGAAGTAGTTGTGTAGCAAATGTAGATTTTAATGTCAGCCTTAGCATAATAGTTTACACATACCCAACCCTATTACCCCATTTCCTTTAGCATGTTTAGACTTCTTTTCAAGGTAGAATTGTAGAAAACACCTCTGTTTAAGAACATCGCACCCTAGACCTGGACAACAAGACACCATGACAGACAAAGTAATCTTCAAAACCCAGAACTTTGGGGAGCTCCAAGGACTGTACGTGCTATGAAGAAGATGAAGATGAGGAAGAAGGGGTCCCAATGACCACAGACCAAATTCCCAAAGGGGGCAGAACTGGGAGGATATTGGGGGTGGATAGTTCTGGGATTGGATACGTCGTACTATAAAATTGCAGAACCACTGCCTGGGTGCATGCGCATTGTGTGTATTTCCATGGGCCTGAGGGCCTAATTAAAGGACCTGTTCTTCTTATCTTATATACTAAATTGGCCTGGATTTTTTTTCTCTGTAATCTCTTGAGGTGTCACTGAGTTGGAGTTCATTTCCCCATAGCAGCCCTCACCATACTGTGGTTTGCATTGGTAGTTAGAAGGGTGTTGATAACACACCAGTGTTTTGGTTACTGCTGAGCAGTGCTGGCACAACATCAAGGCTGTTTCTCCATAATTCTAGCCCCGTTGGAAGGTTGGAGGTGGGCAAAATCTTGGGGGGTTACATAACCAGGGTAACTGACTCAAGTTAATCAAAGGTATATTCCATACCATATGGCGGCAGTTCAGATATAAAAGCTAAGAGAAAGAAGGAGGAAGTGGGGGCATTTGTTATTTATGATTTTTGCTCTCTGGAGCAACCACTACATGGGCTGAAGCCCTGCTTCCTAGGAAGTGGTCAGACATTGCTTGCAACCTCTACTTTTGCTGTAGTAAACTGCTTTCATCTCAACCCATGAAAGTTTTTTTCCATCTTATTTTCTCCCTCTGTTCTGCTGAGGATGGGAGCGATAGGATGGCTTGGTGGGCACCTGGTTTTCAGCCAAGGTCAAACCACCACACCAGAATATAAGAATGTTTCTGAAAAGGATACCGGCAATCTATAAAAAAAATAAATATTCTAAGAAATGCTCTAAGAAAAGTTGTAGACTAAAAATGAACTAGTATGTTACACAAGTTAGTTAGTTACATTACTACAGTATCTGAATTATTTTATCTCCAGGCTGCAACAACTTAGATGCTTGTCCTTCTGGTAGCATTCTGGTTACAAATACACCCTTGAAAAACAGGTGGTGTAAGAATTGATATGCATGCAGGTAAATCCAGATACCAAACCATGGCTAAAGTATTAAGGAAAAGTTTATTCTGAAGTCAGAAACCCTAAATACACTGCTGAAATCCCACAACAGGCGAAAAAGCAGCCCAGGAAACCCATTCTGGTGCTTTTATAACACCTTTCTCATGCGCATAACTTCAAGGTTGTATTCTCCCCTGTCCTTTTATGGGCTCTCTCTCTCCCAGCAGGGACCTCACAGCTTGTCTGTGAGAAGGTGTTATCTCTACCCAGGAATCCTACTTATCAAAACAGACAGGCAGAGAAATAGGTAGTGTTATTCATGGGAAAGAATTTTCTCCCACACTGGGTTTTTCCTAGGCCTAGTTTTCCTGGCAGATGCACATGTCAAGATGAATTATCAACCACCAGAAATAAACCTGTAGGCTAAAACATGTTTTCTTTTCAGAGGCTTCCTAATTGTAAACTCCATAATTCACTATCTCAAATCTGTTACCTCATATAAAGAACAGTTCAAGAAACACTCAGCCAGAACAATCCTCTGTGTTTTCAATAATTTCTCCTCAATTTTCTCCCATCAAGCCCTGGAATTTAGTGGTTTTGGAGATATACATATTTTTTAATTTTGTAAAAACTAGAAAAAATTAATCAGAATTATTTTAAGGTACATTAGTATAAAATATTCACATAATCTTCAGATCTGAATGGAATTCCTCTACCACCAACTCCTCCTGATATACTAAATCCAAGTTCTGGATCCTTGTCAATTCTGACTATAATCTAAAGAGTTTCAACCAAAGTTGGAGCTAGTTTAAAATTTGCATCCATAATGCAATTATTGTTAACAAATTCCTCTGAACAAAAGACTTGAAAAAGAAAAATAATTTTAAAAACTCCATTTATCACAATATTAATTCAGAACAAGATTTCAATACAACAGCATCTTGTATCATTGTACACGAGTTTTACTCCAATATCGCTATGATTATAATCACAGTAGTCAATGTATGCTTGTCCCAGTTTAATGAGACACAAGTATTTTGCTGAGGGTGAGATATGAGGAAGACCCAAATTCCTCCCTCTAAGCAATTGTAAATCCAAAATTAAGAGACTCCAATTGAGAAAGTGTGGAAAAAGGAAAAAATAACAGCCCTTTATTAGAAGATATATGTATATTGGTAGAACAACAAAAGAACACAAATAAAACAACCAAACAATAATCCTAAACCCAAAAATAATCCCCTTCAAAACAAACAAACAAAAAGTAAACAGTTCAGTTTGCGCCCATTGGCACAATTCTAAACACAGTCAACAGGGGGCGCTGTTGGATCACTGGTGGTCACCATGGGGGGGCCCGGGTGTGCTGGAGAAGCCAAAAATGGAGGTCTTCCCTCCCCCTCACAGGGAAAGGGGAAAACTGAGGGAAAGAAAGAAAAGTTCTTCCCAATAGGAACTCACTGTCTGCGACTGGAATGCGTGGTGTGGTTTCCCCTCTCCCTTGATGTGCATGAGAACCCCTGTCAAAAAAAACCACAGGAATGGAGGAGAGGAAGAAGGTGACCTCCTTCCCGAACAGTTCCTCTCCAATGAAAATCCAAGCAGATTCCAGGGCCAGGAGAGGAAAAAAAAGAAAAAACCAAAACCTTCCAGGCAGTCAGACTGAGAACAAAACCACTTCGGAGCTCCTGCCACCCAGACCTTGCCCCAACTCAGGCAACAACAAAGTAAATACCATTTCCCAGGAGAAGAAAAAAGTTAAAAAACCCCACAACTCCTCACTCCTCCCCACAGACTCCCAGGGCCATCAATCTGGAATGTGGACCTACCGGTCAATTCTTTTGTTTTGGTCAATCACCCAAGGCAGAACCAATCTACCCATTCAACATCCCTCTTTCACAGTGGGCAGGGGGAAGGGAAAATTCCTGCTTAGTTTCCCAAAACAAGCAAAACCATGACAATGCTTTAAATGCAGAGATATTTAAATATTGCATAAATTATTTTAATGCCCCAAGAAAGTATATGTTCATATGAAAGAACTTGTTCTTCCTATTTCTTTGCTACTCATAGTTGAATTTTAAAAATCAAACGTAGTTCCCACTTTTACAAGTTTTAGCATTTTGGGTTTCAGGAGGAATACCAGAAGAGCATTCTGGGAAACAAAGTCTCCAGGACTCTGGTGCACATGTGCAGGTCAAGTGCCTTATTGGGATTGGTTGTTAAGGTCACATGTGACTTGTCACTGTTTGAACCCCATATATAGACCCTTGTCTCATTTGAATAAACGGATTCAGTTACTAGCTAACCTGGTGTCTGGGTCTGTAACTTATGATATATTAATATTTAATACATTAGGTTCTATGCAGCCAACACAGTTTCCCCTTTCTCTTGACAAGAGAAGAGTTGACTAGAAAACCTATTTTACACAAAAAGTGGATGTCCTCATTCTAGCACAGAATGAAAACATAGTATTTTCACAAAAAACCAAAACAATACAGAGGAAACATCCTATGTCCAAGAACAGACAGAAAGTTACCCGTAATGAAAGATCAACTAAATTCTATAAGAATTTCTTACCCACATCTATCTATCATAAATAAACCCAATAATTATTATGCATGCATCAGATGCTTACACTTTTTTTTAATCCTGGTTTTTGTTTAGGGTTACACACTTCTATATTTGCAGGTTTTTTAACCATTCTGGATAGCAATGAATAGATGCAAAGTGCTCTAAGTTGTACTGCTATTTTGCATTTTTTCAGTTACTGCATCAATAATTAGTTGATCATCAATAAATATAGTCAAGAAATTAACTTCCATCTCATTATAAAGATGCAAGCAAAAATTTCTGGTATATTCTGTTAAAAAACTACCACATTTCTGTTTTAAAATGCTCACATTAAAAGGAAAAAGTTCAAAACTAGAAGGAATGTGTGATTTCAGTAGTAGAATTGTACTGAGCTAACATTGCCTTCTGCTGGAGATAAATTTCTATATGATTTCTGTCACCATCTACAGAGAAACAGTAATAAACAAAAACAATATGACAATTCACTCCACTGATGGACAGATGTCATATATTCACATTAGATTTTATCCTTACCTCTTGTTTTGCCAATTCATGACTTTGTCTGGGGGAACACTGAGACTGGGTGGTTGGTAGGCAACTTGTAACATCAGATAATCAATTAATTGTTCTCTAGATGTATGTCTTACTACTGAGGATTGAGGAGGGAAATGATGGACTTGTCTGTAGTTTGCCTGAGGTCTTTGAGGCTGGCACATTTGTCCATTTCCCAAAGGTATCTGAATAAAACATGAATACTCAATGTCATACATTTTATAAGCAGCAATTCTTAACTCCTCCTTTATTATTTCAATATTTCTCATGCCTGACTGATTTTAATTCCCAGTAGGTCATACACAAAATAAGAATCCCACACAGCTAGAAGACAGAAAATATATACTCTCTGAGCATTTTTTGGTGACAAGTTCACAAGAAAACCTGAGTAAATTCACATAAAAGTTCAAGTTTTTAACATGAAAAGTGTAATGATATTTCCAATAAATGATATTTTGTGAAAATGTGTCACTGACGTGATAGGTATAATGATGGCAAACAGCAGTAAAGTACAGAACTGAAGAGACATACAGTGCATTCAAACAATTTCACTGAGAATGATACTGGAAATGACATTTCTTACTGAAATCTCAGAGTTATTGTTCAGCTCTGCATTAAGATAGGTAGCCTTTTCCCTCCTCACCCATATGCCTCACACTCTTGCCCAACCTAAGTAGTCACTCATCCATCTATATGATTTCCATGTTCAAAAAATGCTACAGTCTTGAGTTACAGGTTTTTCTGCCTACCACCATTATCCCCCCAGCTATAGGATACAAAGATATTAAAATACTCTATTTCTCAATATAATAAATAAATTTCTTCTTTCAAAAATGAAAACCATCCCCCTTCATATACTTAACTATTTTGTCTTCCAAAAATAGGATACTATTTCAGTTACACCACCTTCAATACCCATGTGAAAGTCAAATCCTGTTTTACATTTTAAAGAAACCCCAGTTGCAATTGCTATCCCAGTATATATTTCTACAAATAATAATAAATATATCCTATCCATATATATTATCATGTAGATAATTACCTGCATAGCTGTTTTTTTCATGCTGTCTGGAGGAATATCTTTGAGACTAAGCATGGCAGATGAGTAATACTGCTGTCCTGAAATGAATACCTCATCCTGGCATTGTTCTCCTGGAGTAGAAGCCTGGGGATGCTTTAAACAGAATGAAGTAGTAAAGAACAATGTCTTTATATTATTCAAATGTAAACATTCTTATAAGAAGCCCAGAATAAAACCTTTTAAGGGCTTTATAATTCTTTAGCATCTTTGATTAGTGTGTGGTAAAATACACACAGGTACCCCCAAAAATGCCAAGGCAGTGGAAAGAATCCAAAAAGATTTATTCTGAAGATGAGGACACTAAAATCTACAAAGGAAAACCTGCACCAGGCTGCAAAGAAACACTAGACCTGAGAGAGAGAGACGTCTCCTCCTTCTTCTTCAGTCTTATTATCTCTCTGTCCTCTCTGCTGTTCCTACCTATAACATCTGTTTTATGTCTCCGCATTCCAGGGAACTGCCTACAGGGGTAGCTTTTCCTTGGAATGAAAGAGGGAAAGAACATTTCCCCATCTTGGAAAAGGGGTTTCTTCTTAGGTAGTAAGTCTCCTAAAGTGAACATTTAATTAAGTTCTAATGTCCTGTATCAGGGATTGTTGATATTTTTTTGGTCTGTGTTTGGCCCAGCCACCTGCAAAAGTTTTCTTCTTTGCCAAGTTCACCGATAAACTGGAGCTTCATCCTTGGAGAGACAGTTTCTTGTATAAACTGTTTTAATTGGTGTTCTGTGATTGGTTGGTTGTCTGTAGAGGACATTTGAAGGAGAAACTGAAGAGGAGATGATGAAGGAAAGCCCCCAGACCCAAAGAGATAAGACCCCTTGAGTGAAACAGTGCATGCGACAGGGGAATCCCAAAGTTCTTACACACACGCTGAAGGGGTGCACTTACATAACTGGGGGAGGGACCGAAGGCCTCTGGCTGGGCGGTGCTGGCCACACTGGCCCAGATAGATGTCACCGGTTACTTGGATAAAAAATGCAGGTGGTTCATGCTCTCAAGCTTCACATGAAGGACATCGTTGCCTTCTGTGGGGTCTGGTTACACCAGGTGCTACAAAGCATCCTGGGAGTTGTAGTTCTAAGTACTCTGTCACACATGCTCTGTTGAATGCTTGTATGGGATTGGCATTAGAAGTTACCTGTGTGACGTGGCAGCATTTGAAACTGCTATATAAGCTGGGACTCCTTGAATAAACTCGCTCTCTCTCTCTTGTTATACATCACGTTGGTGTCGCTATGGTCCCCATGGGACTTATTATTTATTATATTAATAACTGCTACAGCCTTCTGCAGGGACACCCACTATCTGTGTGAGCCTGCTGATCTTTCGAGGATGCAACCTCTGCTATGGGGAATTCTGGTTATTCTGGGGTCAGTAAGACAACCTCATAAAACACGCCTGCATGAGTGGGGGTTTCACTGAGGGCTTAGTTTACTCCTCTCCTTTCCTGTCTCTTGGGTTCCTGTTTACTTGACCACTTTCTGTAATAAATATTGGGTTTATTGTTGAGCTCCCAGCAGTGTCTTGGTTTTCAATCTCAGCATCCTTTCGAACTCACCCCGTTACATGTCCTCAAAGTGAAATCTGAAAAAAGAACACCTATCTCTACAATTAGCTAATAGAAAAATCTTACCAGCCAAGACACCATACTCATCAAATATGGCTGGATATTTGCAAAAAATAGCAACTGCAGAGGTGTGTTTGATCACCAATACATTGATAAGAAAAGTAAAAAAATACTAAAGACTGCCTGTTCAAGGATTCACATGATTAAAAGAAGTCTTCTGTTGACTTTATCCTGTTCACTATGGATATTACAAAATCATTCACGATGCTCAGAGTTAAGGAGTCATTTCCCCACATTTTCTTACAAACTAAAATATTAATTTTCTTGAATGCCTACAGTACCTTACAGTACAATTTACATCATCAGAATTTGTTTGGGGGAGTAAAAAGCATAAAAAAGTTTAGTTCAAACCTTTACCAACCTAGGTTAAATTCAGAATGGTAACATCTTGTTCACATATATATAACAAAACCAGACAGTTTTACATATGTTCAACCATCTATAAAAACCAATTAGAGAACTCTAAATCATGACGTTAAATTGAAAAACCTTACAATAAGGGTAAAGCATATGAAGTGAATGTAAAGTCTTTGATTTAACTCCTATAAAAAAAATCCAGTACATTAATTATATTATTTTTATTGAAAGCATTGTCCATATATAAAAAGATAAGTCTATCAATTTAAGGACACCTTTCACAGTATATTCTTTACCCTTCTATGTATTGCAATAGCCTACTGTAGGTACTCACTCAAACAATGTGTACACCAGAACCTCTTCTGTCTGCAACACTCAAGGTGACACTACTCTGGTTGCCATGCAGATCCCTAGAGTTGCCATAGTGAAAGCTGCTAACTGCAGCATAATTGGAATTACAGGACCTAGACAACGTGCTGAATAAAGAGGGGACAGATTTAACACAGACTAATGCAGCATGCATAAACCACAAGATGTTATATATAGACTAATACAAACATATTCCATTGTCATGCAAGATAAAAAACATGTAAGAACAGAGCCACTGTGATGTATAAAACAACTCAGTGAACCCTATTTACTTTTATTTACTGCAAATCAGCATTCAATCAGCAGTTTACATGCAGAATTACATGTAAATTAAGTAATTAAAATGTTCATCTATCTGGAAAAACAGAAAAGGTGCACAGTTTATAAAAACTTCTAGGTTTTCATTAAATTTGCAATATATAAAATAGGTTCTAGGAGGACAACCCAGTGGTCAAGATATACACCTGTGGAAAACCATCTAATTGCCAGTTATTTTGTCTCATTTTTTTCCCCCTATTAATAATACAGTACAAATAAAAATTTATACAGAGACAGATTTGACTGTTTGACTGGGTTTTCTTGCAATGCCATCTACATCCACAATGCACTCCAACAAAACTTCATTCAAGAACGTGAACAAACCTCATTTAAAGAAAAAGAGGCTGGTAAGAAATACTGGAGTCCATCCCTGTACCACTATAGGTAATCAAACAGGTAACATGAGCTCAAGCATAGAAGTGATAGTGATTTGTTTTTGAGCTTCATTACCTTGCAAACTTGACCTCTGCAATAGAGCCGGCAGTGTGTTCTTGCAACCAGGAGGGCCAATGGTACCCTGGAGTGCATCAGGAATAGTGTGGTCAGCAGGTCAAGGGAGGTGATCCTTTCCCTCTACTCGGCCCTGGTGAGACCACATCTGGAAAACTGTATTCAGTTCTGGGCTCCTCAGTACAAGAAAGACAAGGAACTACTGGGAGAGGGTCCAGCAGAGGGTCACAAAGATGATTAGGGGACTGGAGCATCTCTCTTATGAGGAGAGACTGCGGGAGTTGGGCCTGGTTAGTCTAGAGAAGACTGAGAGGGGATCTCATTAATGCACATAAGTATATCAAAGACAGGTGTCAAGAGGATGACGCCAGACTCTTTTCAGTGATGCCTAGTGACA
Source organism: Myiozetetes cayanensis (assembly GCF_022539395.1). NCBI lineage: Eukaryota > Metazoa > Chordata > Aves > Passeriformes > Tyrannidae > Myiozetetes > Myiozetetes cayanensis. The sequence goes on from NW_026087998.1 coordinate 161,652, forward strand.
AGGAGCAATGGTCATAAACTAAAACACAAGAAGTTCCATCTCAACATGAGGAAGAACTTCTTTACTTTGAGGGTGGCAAAGCACTGGAACAAGCTGCCCAGGGTTGTCATGTGTCTCAGTTTAAAATGAGGCACAGGTGTTTTGCTGAGGATGAGTTATGAGGAAGACCCAAACTCCTCCCTCTAAGCAATTGTAAATCTGAAATTAAGAGGCTCCTATTGAGGTGAAAAAAATTGTGAAAAAAGGAAAAATAGCATCCCTTTATTTAAAGATATATGTGTATTGGCAGAAAAAACAAAAAAAAATAAATAAAACAACCAAACAATACTCCTACACCCACAAATAATCCTCTTCAAAACATACCAATAAAAAAACAAAGAAAAAAGTAAACAGTTCAGTTTTCTCCCTTTGGTGCAATTCTAACCACAGTCAACAGGGAGCACCGTTGGATCACTGGAGATGCAGAGCTTTTAGTGTCCTGTGCCAGTCACCACGGGGTGCTTTTGGATCACTACAGAGCCTGTAGTTTTTTATGCTGGTCAGCAGGGGGTGCTGTGGAATCACTGGTCGTTGCCACGTGGGGGTAACACCCTCCAGGGTGTGTTGGGGAAACTGAAAATGGGGTTTCCCTCCCCCATACACACACTGGGAAAGGAGAGTAGAGAGAGAAACAACACCAAAAAAATCCTCCCCAATGGGAAAAAACTCACTCTTTCTTCTGGTCAAATCTTGCGATATAGTTTCCCTTCTCCCTTTGATGTGCTCAAGGACCACTGCTAAGAAAGAAACAAATGGGAATGGGGAAAAGAAAAAAAAAAAAAAAGAACTCCCAAAACAGTTCCTCTCTGATGAAAACTCCAAACAGAATCCACCGCTGGTAAATCAGGCTGAGAACAAAACCCAAAGAGCTTCCACTCTGACCTTGTTCCAGTTTTAGCAGCCAGTCCGAACTCCTCCCCCCCTGTTTCCTAGGAGACAAGAGAAAACAAAGTAAGAAAGAAGTTCCTCAGCCCCGTTTCCCAGGAGATGAGATTCTGAGTCATTAACTAGAAGGCAACTTCTTTTGTGTTCTTTAACTGCCCACCTAACAGTCCTGCATGCAGTGGGCAGGGGGAAGGGAAAAATTCCTGCTTAGTTTCTAAGAACCAGTAAAACCATGACACAGGGCAAAAACCTTAATCACTCTATTCAAAGAACCTTTCAAAGTTAGCAAAATTTTTCTCTTACTTTATAAAATCTGTAACCCTACAACTTTCTGGTTGGGAAAAGAAAAAAAAAAAGAGTTCTTTTGTCTTACAGTTTGTGGGGAGAGATTGCTTAAATCAAAAAGGCATTTGGTTAACTGCATTTACACAACAAACCAGCCCATGGAATCAAAAGAAGTTTTTCCTTCACCAAATATGTTACATTTTCAAAACTACTTTTTCACAATATCTCTCAATACTACAGAATGCACTGCATTTATCTTTTAATGCAGAATCTTACAGGAAATATCACCAGGTAACATAGATTACAGGACATCTTAATTACAGCAGAATCAGAACAAGCAACAAACAAGCTGGAGAAAACAAAAGAGATAACATCTCTACAACAACTTGACACTCAAGCAGAGACTGTTTTTACAAAATGCTATAATCACACAGACTGCTTGTTAGCCTGTATCTTTTTGTTGCAAACCAAAACTTGATTATTAACCTGTTTGCTTTTGTTCCACCTTTTAACCTGACAGAATGCCACAGAACACATGCCCACTGATGATCATTGAAGGAAAACTTTTAAAAACAGTCACCACAATGGTAGAAATGACATTAGATCTATTTGACTTTAACCAGCTTTTGTCTTTCAGAAAGCCTTTACAGATTTCACAAGACAGATAAGTCACCTCCTGAACCACAAAACACTGCAATCTTTACCAATCAACAAAAGATGCTGGAGCAGATTGTAATAGTAAGTTGTCTGTTTATTTTCCTGAGTACGGACTATAGATATAATATTCTATCTTACTGTTCACCATGGATTAGAACAATTGGAGTGACTGGGGGTAGTTTGGAGGCAAATTGTGGATGGAGAGTCCCCAAGTTGAAAAGCAGCATTGGTGGTCACTGCTGTCCTGCCGGGTTTGCTACGGAGTTGTGATTGGGTATACGGCTGAGAAGTCTTCAGGGAAGAATGAAGGCGGTTGAGCTTTTGAGTATTTTCATTCTTTTACTAGCTGAATATCATGTTGTCAAATAGAATAAGAGGGAGTTGTCCTGATAATTGACCTTTGTAAAATTACCCATTAACTTAAAAAGCTACTTAAAGTAGATCAGTTATTATCTTAATTCTTTTATGTTGATGTTTATAATGGCACCTGAGAAAATCTGTTTGAAAACTTTACTTCATTCTTTCTTGTGCTGCACCTGTAACTTGGTCCTCTGAACAATACTAATGTGACAAACAGTCTCTAAATATTCCCCAATTTGTGAGAAACAGAGTCTTGGGATATAATCAGTTTTCAAATTGGAATTTATTATATGATAAAAGCAAACAACATGCTGGGCAACAGAAAGATTCTGCACACCTGATAGAGTATTCGACTAACATTTATTCTAGCTACTTCATGCATATTTATTGCATGATATACATATACATTTACCATATGTTTATTTTCACAACTAGAGTTAGGTTGTTATCTCTGCAACAGTGATAGTTCTCCTATAATTCATACATTCTTAGACCACAAGATGCCTAAAAGTTAGAAAGGAAGTGATCCTAGTAAGTTTTGGTTCCCTTCAAATTAAAGAAACTGAACTAAGTTTGAGAGCCAGAGCAAACCAATTTTTATTTCGATTCTTTGATTTTTGTCACTAGATGGTCATTACAATTTTCTTTTGTCTTGTGTTCTTTATAAATCTTGTTTCCCTCTAAAACTAGAACTTTTTCAGCACTATTCCTATAAAACTTAGACACAAAGACTAAGCAATATGTCCAAACCAAAACAGATCATGCCATCACACACAACTAATTTGGCTGAGCATACTCAAAGACAGAACTTATGTCTCCACACAACAGACAACTCCCTAAAGCAGAGACGGAGTGCTCACATAAATGCAAAGAGTCCTTTGTCTCTTGTCCTGTCCTAAGGTGGGTAACCCTACAACTTTAAGAGAACAACATTACAACTATGTTTAGACATACAAAAATTTTAGTTACCAAATTATTATCACCTATAATGCCAAAATCATGGAACAAGATAGACTTATGTCTCACAACTGCATTAAAGTGTAGTAACTGTGGGTACATTACCTCTTACAAAGCATTACAAAGCATTGTGAACCAAATATTACTATTGGATGAATATAATAGCTTTTACCAGCTTTTAATACACCAATCAAGTCTTTGATATCACTAAAGAGAATATAGTAGAGGGCAAGACCAGGTTGGCCTCTGTACCTGCCAAAAAGAAGATCGTTTACCCTGCTGCTGTCTGCAAACCAATAGGCATGGGGAGTGGAGGCACATGCCATGCTGGACCTCTACTTACTATATTGTTGCCTAAATGGCTGTGGGGAAAAAAGACTCCAAGCCAAATTAGGTAGGAGATAAGATAAGGATACAAAGGTTTTAATGAACCCCCAGGCTTTCTGGAATACCCCCAATGCGCACTCTGGAATACAGATGTTCACAGTTCTTATAATGATTTTTGCCCAATCCCCGCCCAACCACCACCCAGGTTCTGCCCCCACCACACCTCTCGGGAATTTGGTCTGGGGGCATTTTGGGACCTCCTCTTCTTCATCTTCATCTTCCTCAGAGAGCGTAATGTTCTTGGAGGCCTTCCAGAATTCTAGACCTGAAGGTTGTTGAGTCTATGGCTATATCTTCTTCCGTAGGGTTAGGGTGTTCTCTATAATTCTACCTTGAAAAAGAGACAAAACAGGCTAGTGGAATTTATGGGAATTGATATGGGAATGAGTAACAGGGTTTACTATGTGTAGTTGGTATGTTAAAGGGTAAAGGGATAATATGCTGCTACTCTAAAACCTACATTTATTACATAACTACTTCTAAGATCTAAAAAAATTAAAAAAAATCAAAACATCAAAACTCCAAGGTATCATATTAATGTTACAGCTGGTGATTAGTACTGTTAAAAACAACTGCCCAAAATGTTATCACAATGTTTATTATAAAGAAAATGTAAATATGTACCTTAAGGCACACAAATATGTGGACAAGACATACAATGATAAAAACAAACAAAGAGTTTGGCTAGAGGACTATAAACAGTACAAAGTGGCAACAAATCTGAGACAGATAAGAACCAGACTAAAATCAAACTGTCCAAAAAGTGTAATAAATTTTATACTTCAGACTAGTTCATTTTAAAACAATAACAAATACAATGGAAAATAGCCCATATACCAATGCAAAACCTGGAAATCAATACTAGATGAAAGAAAAAACATAGTAAAAACGGCTGAAGCTTCCTTCTTTTGTGCACCTTTGTTAGACTGTTATTTCAATATTATTTAATTTCATGTTTTATAAGATTAATCCTTAGTGTAATTCAAAGAATGCATCTGACCACCGTACCAACAAATCCAAAAGATCATGGTCCTACACCCCAACTCCAAACAAGTGAAAAATAAGACCAAAGCATTAGAGACACTAGCCAAATGGGAAAAATCCCAAAAGGACAATGAAAATATCTAATATTTAGCTTGTAATAAAACCATGAAGAAAAGAAAAAGGGGGGATTGTAAGAAATAAATAAGGCAGTTTTATTACAAGCAGGAGTTTACTCATGTCAAGATGCCTGGAAGCTGTATTGTTTGGGGGGTTGGAGAGTTAGTTAGTAGTCAGGTACTGATAGTCTGCTTGCAGCTACTTACTGATAGTCTGTTTGCAGTTACTTGATGCTGTTGCCTATAGTCACAGTATAGAGGTGAGTTGGGAAGCCTGTAAGACAATGGGATCAGCCAGGGCTCATTGCCAAGGGACCACACAGTCGGGACAGGGAAACGACCTGATAGGTCAGTTAAGACAACCAATGGACTGGCAAAGGGAAGTGCGAGCCAGCCCTGAGAGACCCAATCAAATCCAAGAAGAGGGGCTATATCACCTTTTAAAGAAGAAAAGGAGTAGGGTTTGCCATGGGAAGAGCGAGGGAGTCGTTATGTAAATCAAGAAACCTTAAAAGGACTTGTCCCTCCTATTCTAGGTGTGCTCGGACTTGGCCACAAGGCCGATGCATCCAACACGTTGTAATTAAAGTTCTTTGTTTCACTTTATTTGGCCGTCTTTGAAATTTTAATTAGATATATCTAGCAATAGTAATAATACTACTACTAATAGTAATGAAAAATAAAGAGGGAGAAACAAAACCCAAGAAAGACAAGTGATCCACAACACGTTTGCTCACCGTCTGCTGATCAATGCCCAGCCTATACCCAAACAGCGATCAGCTGCTCCCAGTCAACTCCCCCAGTTTATATGGGGTATGACCTTCTATGTTATGGAATATCCTTTTGGTCACTTCAGGTCAGCTGCCCCGGCTATGCTCTCTCCCAACTTTTTGTGCACCTCCTCACTGGCAGAGCATAAGACACTGAGATGTCCTTGACATAGGGTAAGTACTACTTAGCAACAAGCAAAACATCAGTGTGTTATCCACATTATTCTAATACTGAATCCAAAACACCGCACTGTACCAGCTACTGAGAAGAAAATTAACTCTATCCCAGTCTAAACCAGGACATCAGGGAAAGACCTTGTCTTGGTAAACATCCATGTCGCATATGCTTTCCTATTTAAACTTCCCTCCTGAGAAAGTAATACAAAACAGGTGCACCTTAACAACTGTAACCAAGGTCAGTTAAACACATAACTCAACTTTCTTATATTGTAAGTATACAGTATTCTTTCATAAATTGCAGTCATGGTTCCCAAAAATTAATTTTTCAGGAGAAAAATCTTAACTGAAGACAACATTTTATACATAATTTTACCCCAAAAGCAGTTTCTAACCTTTCTGTGCTTTCACCAAAAGATCTTAATGAAATAAGTTACCAGTAGTTGACTCTTCTAGGTAAAAAGCTGGTAGAGATGAAACCATCTGCCAAAAATATACAGGTAATTTTACAGTTTAGTTCCTGTCTGCTATGGCTTAATGTGGACATGAGCATGTTAGTTTAAGGCTCCCACATGAATAGCTACAGTGTAATGAGAATATGGCAATAAGGGCAGTAACAGTAACAGTTAGAAGTGTAATACTAAAGAACAATTCCTTAAATATGCTCCTCTATCTGCCAAACCATACAGCTAGGCAAGTGTTCAAGTCTGCATGATCTGTGGCTAATGAAGTACCCTACTGGTGACACACAGAAGCTTGACTTTGTTATACAACAGGTCAATGTATTCCACTATACTTCTATTCCCTTATACTGGAAAGTACTTGTGTAAGTATACCTGGTACAATAGTCTCAACCAAATTATTGTGACAGGACTTAGCTTGCTTTTAAAACATAGTTCTACTTTTTTTAAAAAACAAAATCTATGCATAAACACTATGCCAGGATAAGATCAATATTCTTAACCTGATTTCTTTAACTATACAATCTGAAAAATTGTATAAGAAATATAAAGCAGGTATACTTAGAAACTCACTGTTGAACAGCAGTCATTCCTTGGAAAACTAAAAATATTTCAGAGAGATTTTCTTTATTTTTCACCTCCCTTGCAATTTTGTTAATGCAGAACTATTTTTTTTAAATCATAGCTAAAATATAAAGTCAAGAGGACTGAAATGCATGTAACCTATAGCAGTTTGCATTTTCGGAAAGTTTCAGTAAAATTGCAATATATTTAACTAAAATCCCTGTCCCAGTTTAAATGAGACAAGGGTCTTTTGCTGAGGATGAGTTAGGAGAAAAGACCAAACTTCCCTCTCTAAGCAATTATAAATCCAAAATTAAGAGGCTCTGATTGAAGGAAAAAACAAATTTTGGAAAAGGAAAAATAACAACCCTTTATTAAAAGGTATGTGTGTATTAACAGAAAAAAAACCAAATAAAACAACCAAACAATACTCCTATACCCACAAATAATCCCCTTCAAAAACAAACCGATAAACAGGCAAAAAGAAAAGTAAACAGTTCAAATTTGCACCCTTTGGTGCAATTTCAACCACAGTCAATAGGGGGCACCGTTGGGTCACTGGAGATGCAGAACATGTAATGTCTTGTAACCAACCACCAGGGTATGCCGGCAAAACCAATCCAACCAAGAAAAAACCTGGACCTTCCCTCCCTTCCCACACACTGGGAAAGGGGAGAGGGAGAGGGGGAAGGAAACAAACAGCAACAAACAGAAAGTTCTCCCAATGAAAAAAAACGAAACTCACGCTCTTCAGTTGGTCAGAATTCACGCAACACAGTCCTCCCTCTCGAGGTGCCAGGAGAAAAAAACAAATGGGAACAGGAAAAGAGGGGAGAAACCCCCAGGGAGAAAACAACAGCTCCTATCCGATGAAGAATCCACGCAGGCTCCCAGCTGGCCAGTGGTTGAGGGTCAAGAGCAACACACAGCCTCTCCGACGTGTGCTGCAGCCCACCACCTAGCCCACCAAAAACTCCTCCTCCCCCGTTGCCCAGGAGACGAGAGAAAAAGGTAAACATTAGCCTTTCATCTGCCCCGTTTCCTAGGAGACTAATCTCTCAGCAATTAGCCAGACCAGCTAGTTCTTTGTATCTCTCAAGTGTTCACTTGATAGTTCTGAAGCAGGGGCAGGGGGAAGGGGAAAAATTCCTGGAAAGGTTTCCCAGAACTAACTAAACCACGACATTATCCCCACCTAAATTTTCAACCTTTCCCATACCACCATACTCTATCAAATTAAACTTTTTGAATTCCATACATACATACATTATTCTAAACTATGTACACATTCACAAATATATAGGTATAAATACGGATACAGAGTTATGGCATGTTCACCCTAAGATAATATCTCCTTGAGGTATGCACTGGGTTTCTCCATCTTCTTGCATCACTCACCATGTGCAACCAGGTCCTTGGGCAAAAACAATTCCACTAATGGATTTACCTTTGCTCGAGGTAGGGTTAACCCAAACTGTTTTACCTAACATACCTCTCATGTGAACCACTGGGACCTTGTCCCCATCTACAGTGTGAAGGGACTCTGATTGGGCAGGGCCGGTTCGATTGACAGAGCCTCTAGTGTTGACTAACCATGTAGCCTTTGCTAGGTGCTGATCCCAGTGTTTGAAAGTCCCTCTACCTAATGCTTTCATTGTAGTCTTCAACAGTCCATTGCACCATTCAACCTTGCCCTCAACTGCTGCATGGTACGGTATGTTATAGACCCACTCAATGCCATGTTCCTTTGCCCAGGTGGTAACTAAACTGTTCTTGAAGTGTGCCCCATTATCTGACTCAACTCACTTTGGGGTGCCGTGTCACCACAGGACCTGTTTTTCTAGACCCAGGATGGTATTTTTGGCAGTGGCGTGGGGCACCCAATGCATCTCCAACCATCCAGTGGTGGCTTCCACCATGGTGAGCACATAGTACTTACCTTGACGGGTCTGTGGCAGTGTGATGTAATCAACCTGCCAAGCCTCCTGGTACCTGTATTTACTCCAACATCCACCATACCACAGGGGTTTCAGTCTCTTAGCCTGTTTAATGGCAACGCATGTCTCACAGTCGTGGATAGCTCCTCATTGGTTTGATTTTTGGGCGCATGGGCGTCTACATGGCAAACTCTTACAATCAGCTTCTCTCCCTGGGTAGCAATGTCTTACCATATATCAGCAACCCAGATGGGTTTTCCCCTACGTTTTCAATTGGCCTTCTTCCATCTGTCCAACCACCCCCCCAGGGCATTGGTCACCATCCATGAGTCCGTGTAGAGGTAAAGTTTTGTCCACTTCTCTCGTTCAGCAACATCCAATGCTACCTGGACAGTTTTGAGCTCTGCGAATTGGTTCGATTCACCCTCTCCTTCTGTAGCTTCTGAAACTTGTCATGTGGGACTCCATACAGCTGCTTTCCATTTACGTTTCATCCCTACAATGCAGCAGGAACCATCAGTAAAGAGTGCGTAGCATATGTCTTCTTCTGGTAGTTGGTTGTATGTTGGGGCTTCCTCTGCCCATACCACCTGCTCCCCTTCTTCTTCCTCTGTTAGACTAAAATTCTCACCTTCCAGCCAGTTCGTGATGATTTCTAGGATCCCAGGGCGATTTGGGTTTCCAATGCAGGAGCGCTGCATGATCAGGGCGGTCCATTTGCTCCATGTAGCATCAGTGGCATGATGCGTAGAGGGCGTCTTCCCTTTGAACATCCAACTCAATACCAGCAGCCGAGGTGCCAGGACTAACTGTTCTTCTGTGTCAGTCACCTCTGAGGCAACTTGTACTCCCTCATAAGCTGCTAGGATCTCCTTTTCTGTTGGAGTGTAATTGACTTCTGACCGTCTCTAGTTTCAGCTCCAGAATCCAAGTGGGTAGCCTTGGGTCTCTGCCAGAGGCTCCAGGAGAGGCCCTTATCCCCAGATGCAGAGTAGAGCACATTCTTCACATCTGGTCCTGTCCTGACGGGCCCAAGGGCTACAGCATGGGCGATCTCCTGTTTAATCTGTTCAAATGCTTGCTGTTGTTCAGGACCCCACTGGAAATCATTCTTCTTGCGGGTTACCAGATAGAGAGGGCTTACGATTTGGTTGTACTCAGGGATGTGCATTCTCCAAAAACCTATGGCACCCAGGAAAGCTTGGGTTTCCTTCTTGCTAGTTGGTGAGGCCATTGCTGTGATTTTATCGATGACTTCAGTCAGGATTTGGCGATGTCCATCTTGCCACTTTACTCCCAGGAACTGGATCTCTTGGTCAGGTCCCTTGACTTTACTCTTTTGGATGGCAAAACCAGCTTCCAGGAGAATCTGTATGATCTTTTTTCCTTTCTCAGAGACCTCTTCTGCTGTGTCCCCCCATACGACGATGTCATCAATGTACTGCAGGTGTTCTGGGGCTTCACCTTTCTCTAGTGTAACCTGGATCAATCCATGGCAGATGGTGGGACTGTGTTTCCACCCCTGGGGCAGTCGGTTCCACGTGTACTGCACACCCCTCCACGTGAAAGCAAACTGCGACCTGCACTCTGCTGCCAAGGGAATGAAGAAGAACTCATTCGTGATGTCATTAGTGGCGTACCACCTCGCTGCCTTAGACTCCAGCTCGTACTGGAGCTCCAACATGTCTGGAACAGTGGCACTCAGTGGCTTCATTTAGGCCACGATAGTCCGCAGTCAATCTTCATTCTCCATCAGACTTACGCACAGATCAGATGAAGCTGTTGAAGGGGGAGTGGATCCTGCTGATCACTCCTTGGCTCTCCAGCTCACAGATCATCTTATGGATGGGGATCACAGAGTCTTGATTCTTTCGGTACTGCCGACAATGCAATGCTGTAGTGGCAATTGGCAATTGGCACTCAACCTTCAACAATCCCACAGCAGAAGGGTTCTCCGAGAGGCCAGGTAGTGAATTCAACTGCTTAGTCACCTCCTTCTCCACAGTACCTATTCCAAAAACCCATCTATGTCCCTTGGGGTCTTTGAAATACCCATTCCTAAGGTAGTCAATGCCCAGGATACATGGGGTATCTGGACCAGTCACAATGGGGTGTTTCTGCCACTCCTTCTCAGTCAAGCTCACTTCAACTTCCAACATGGTCAACTGTTGAGAACCTCCTGTCACCCCAGAAATAGAAATAGTCTCTAATCCCACATGTCCTGAGGGCATTAAACTGCATTGAGCTCAAGTGTCAACCAAAATCTTGTATTCCTGTGGGTCTGATGTGCCAGGCCATCGGATCCACACCGTCCAATAGACACGTTTGTCCCATGCCTCTACCTGGCTAGAGGCAGGGTCCCTCTAATACTGGTCTCTGTCCTGCTCGTCAGTTTTCCATCTGCAAATACTGGTGGGAGGTACCTTCTAGCGGGTCAGATCCCTGCCCACGGGATATTGGCACTGCACTCACTTTCACAGACTTTGCTTTTTTCCTCTCTTTCAACTCTTGTACTCGGGCTGCCAAGACATGGGTAGGTTTCCTGTCCCACTGTCTCATGTCTTCTCCATGGTCAGATAGGAAATACCACAGCTCGGTTCGTGAGGTCTGTCTACCCTCTCTAGCTGGGGGGTGCCTGATTCTCACTGGTGCCACATGGGAATTGTTTCTCTCAGTCTTCTCTAGCATTTTCTCCTGTTGATCTTGTAGTTTTGTAGTTAGGGTAGTGAGGTTATTGATCAATGTCTCTACAGAGAAAACATGGGCTTGTAATGGTCCGTGGACCATACTGTCATACATCCGAAGTCTATTTACTATAGACGTCACTGGTTCTCTCTTTTCCCCAGCCTCCAATGATGTCAGGTAACTGACGTGTGCAGATGGCCCCATACGTATGAAGGTCCACCACATGAGTGGTGTACATTTAACCTCGTCAGGATCGTCAGTGGCTTGCATATCCCTTCCAAACAGTACCTCCAACAGTGCCATTTCCCTCAGGAGTCAGATCCCCTCCTCCATGGTATTCCAGTTCTTTGCACAATGGTCTGTCTGCAAGACCTCTCTGTAAACGAACCTCTCTCTCACAGCATCCAGCAGCCGTGCCCAGAGAGACAGGGGCTTTGATTCTCTCACAAATGCCTCTTCAATGCCCACATCCTGGGCAATAGACCTCAAGAACCTTGCTTCACCATCATAAAGGTTTATGGCTTCACCTGTGGAGTCCCAAACTCAGATCATCCAGGTCAGTATGGGCTCATTTGGGTGACAAATAACGTCTGCATGTAATTTCTGGAGATTGTCATACGACAAGGACTCAGTGATGATTTCTGGTTGCGAGTTAGTTACTTGTGAGGGTCCTGCCTCCCCATCATCTGGGGAGGCTGATTTGGTCTTTTATTTCCTCTTTTGGATAGGGGCAACCTCCATTGACTTGTTTGGTCCCTTGGAATTGGCATTATCTGGAGTCACCCTTGTATCAGGCATTTCCCTGTGAGGGTTGCACCATACTGAGCAGTTTTCTGTAGGCAACGGCTAAAACTCCACAATGCATCTGCCACCTGCCTCTCTATGGGTTCACCACGACCTCTCTCCCTCACAACTGTCATTATCTTTGTAGGGTTTAGGAGTTGTTCGATGTCGTAAAATGCTGGGAGACACGAGCCAGGGCGATGCTTTTAAGTCTCGATTTATTGCTTCAGTAGCACTGCTTATATACGTTACAATCTATATTTGTAAAGTTCTGATTGGTCCACATTAGTTATTTTCTACAGAATCATTGGTTATATAGAACAAAGAAACTTACTATGATTGGTTAAAACTCTTAGCAACACATAATTTGAAGTAGGATAAACAACAGGATATGCTACATATTTTAAGGCCATAAATGTCAGTCTCTAAACATAAACATCCTTGAAGTAGAGCAGACTCTTCTTGTCCTTCCTTCTTATCTCCAGGACGGCTTCATCCTGTGCCCTTGTCCTTTTCCGTCCGCTATCTGTATCAGTTGCAGAGTATCTGCAGCTTCATGACCTCGTTCGTGTAACCATTCTCGAGCAAGGCTCTCCACAGTTCGAGAGTGATCTTCCATGTTGTAGGAACTGAACCACTTTCTAGGAATTTACCCATATCCTCCCATGGCCCATGCCATTCAAGTTTTTCCACCACTGGGGTCAGTTTCTGTGCCCGTTCTGGATAATTCCTGGTCCTATCTACGAATATTAGATATGACACCGTGGTAATAGATATGACAGCTTGCACAAGAAGCCCAAAAAGTAAAACATCTCTTACATCTAAAGAGATTTTAAATTTCTCAGAGGCCATTGTATTGGAACCAAAGGGAAAATGTATGAAGGGTTGGGCAAATATACCCCCTGTGTTTCTCCATAGGGATGGGTGCCATTATCCTTAAAACCCCAGAGGAAACAGTGTAGGCTAGAGTAGTAGTGTATCCTTGAGAACATATCCCGAACGAAAACCACAGGTGTTGAGTTTGCCATGTCATAAACCCAGTGCAAAAGCTCAAACTTATTGCAATGAGGGTTGTAGTATCTGAGGTGAAAAACATTGACAGGTGGGACAGAGATCTCGGCATAATTATATACCACAGAAAAGTCTTAGACTTCATGGTGCCTACAGGTTCACAAACACATATAAAGTCACACAAGGGCAGTTATTCTTTTTCCACTTTTCCTCATTTGAGGCCCATGTTGGGTACCAATAAATGTCCCAGTTTAAATGAGACAAGGGTCTTTTTCTGAGGATGAGTTAGGAGAAAAGACCCAAACTTCTCTCTCTAAGTAATTATAAATCCAAAATTAAGAGGCTCCGATTGAAGGAAAAAACAAATTAGGGAAAAGGAAAAAATAAAAACCCTTTATTAAAAGATATATGTGTATTAACAGAAACAGGAAAAAAAAACAAGTAGAACAACCAAACAATACTTCTATACCCACAAATAATCCCCTTCAAAAGCAAACTGATAAACAGACAAAAGGTAAACAGTTCAATTTTGAGCCCTTTTGTGCAATTCCTACCGCACCTAATAGGGGGCGCTGTTGGGTCACTGGAGACACAGAACTTGTAATGTCCTATAGCAGTCACCAGGTGGCACTGTGGGATCCCTGGTTGCCGCCCCGGGGGGGGGAAGTAGAAGAATGCCCTCCGGGGTGTGTCGGAGAAAAAAACCAAAAATACTCAGTTCCCCTTCCCTTCCCACACACCGGACAGGGAAGAGGGAGAGGTGAAAGGGACCAGGTAGCTCCCACTTACTCTACCTGGTCAGTCTCCTATCCGCCCAGTGTCTCTCTCTCTCTCTCCCCTGGGAACTCCTCGCTCAGGGAATGTTGAAAGGGAAAAGCAAAAAAAAAAAGAAAAACCTCCAGAGGAGGGGAAAAAAAGCTAGGAACTCCTATCCGATGAAGGACTCAGGTAGGTTTCCAGTTGGCGAGCGGCTGAGGGCAGAGAGACAGCAGCAAGCTTCCCCTCCCACGTGTGCTGCCACCCACACCCCAACCCACCAAAAACTCCTCCTCCCCCGTTGCCCAGGAGACGAGAGAATAAAGTAAACAGTAACTGTCTTATCTCCCCTGTTTCCTAGGAGACTAACCTCTCCGCCATTAGCCAGGGAGCTAGGTCTTTTGTTCACCTGATAGTTCTTGATGACTCTTGCACATAGGACAGGGGGAAGGAAAAAAATTCCTGCAAGGTCTCCAAGAACTAGTTAAACCATGACAACCACATAATGGTTTGCATGATAGTGTGCATGGTTTATATGGTGTTGGAAAATCACATAATGGTAGCGTGTGAATGTGTGAGATCAAAACATCAGGCCACTAAAGTTTTGGGAATTCTAGTTAACTGAATGACAACACCAAGTGGTGTTTACTGAAGCACCCTAATAAAAGGGAAACGCGGAAAGAGATCTGTGGAGAAATCCCAAAATTGAATTCTGTGTGTGCAACCTCATTTTTTCATCGCCCATATTTGGTGACCCCAATATGGGACGTGCATTAAGGGACCTGTCAGTGACTGTGACTCAATGGGGGGTAAGTGCTAGCAATCATCCTGTGGCAATGTAATGAATTAATTGTATACTTGTAATTTCTCTGTAATCATAACTTTTTGTATTCTTTCTTTCTGTAATAAAATTAATGGTATATTTCTTTTTTGGTAACAAAGCCCTTTTCCAGTAAAACATATGACTCTGGTTATCAGGAAATTCCAATCCAAAGACAGACAAGAGAATATACAATCTTTTATTAAGGTAACTGGATTACCTAACAAGCAAATAGCCCTTCCAGTAACTCAAGAAAAAAAACCCTAGATAAAGTAATCCTTCTTCCAGGAAAGAGGCAGACAGAATAAACTTTCCTTGTAAAATCCAACTTCCAATACACACCTTATGTCAGACTTCGGTGCCGGGACAAGATAAGATCGCATAATGAAACTTCAGCTACTGAAACTCACACATGCGCTCTCTGGACCTCGGGATTGCAAAATATGGAGGTTGAATAGTACAAAAAGGTGGAGAAAAAGAACATTCAGGGCTGGTTTACCAAAGAGCAGACAGCCCGATGCATCGATCTTTTTTGCTTGTTTTTATTGCTTTTATATTAAACTATTTCTTCATTGTAACTTTGCAGTCCGGTTTTTATTAGTAACCTATAACAGCAACAGGGTAGCGAAATCTGTTGGACAGAGGGAGGAAGGTTCTCGCCTCATGCATCTCCTGGTCGGGGCGTCGCAACCCACTGTGCCAGGGATGCGCTACTTGGTGCCACCAAGCAGGATACCGCAGGGGGCAGTGGTGCCCCGACGACCGGGGAACCCAAGTGGCGGTGGCGGTGGCAGTGGTAGCTGGGAAAACCAGCACATGGCTGCACCCCTGCCCCTGTTCACTGTTGTGGTAGCCACCCCTGTGTCCCACCTTTTGAACCTCCGAGTTCCACAACTGCCTATATGTCAAAGTCATGTGGCCAAAGTCAGTAAGAAGGGGCTGAACTCCAACCACGAAACCAAAACAAAAAACAAAAAACCCTAAACAAACAAAGAAAAAACCCCAAACAAACAAACAAACTTAAATGCATTAATCATCTGAAGAATGACCACACAGCATTGGAGCCACTGAATCTATTTGATAATTCAAGTGCCTATAACTTTGTACTGTACATCTTGTTCTTGGTAACTTTAAAAAGGGAAGTTATTTATACAGTATGTTTTGTGTTTTAAAAAGTCCTAGGTACATGTGTACAAATTAGATACACGCACACACACACATGCCATAGTCAAGATTTGAAGAAAAAAAGTTAAGAATAATACTAAAAATGATGAAAAAATGTTAAAATTTCAGATTGATTTATACCAGATTATTTGTCTTAAAATATGTACATGGAGATTGTTTTGATATGTGTTTAAATCTCCCTTGAAAATACAACTGGTAGAAAACAATGTACCACACACACAAAAAGATGCTGTTGCTCTGTATGGGGAGTTTTGCTCCTGGCAGTGGCCTGTGGGGAGGCATAGCACCCCCTCATCTCTCCCCCTTCTTCCCTGCAAGTGTTCACAACTGTCTCTCCGAGCAGGGACTAGTGGGGGAGAAGCTGGCTGAATGTCCTCAAATTGCTTTAGTTGTTTTGTGGAGAACATGTCTTTTTCCTTGCCAGCAGATAAATTTTAACAAGGATAAGCGCAATTAACCTTAAATGTAAA
>NW_026087999.1:0-22743 GCF_022539395.1 Myiozetetes cayanensis
GTGGTTGGAACAGCACCAAAGGGTGCAAGAAATTGAACTATTTTCTTTTTGCCGGTTTATCGGTTTTGTTCTTAAAGGGGATTATTGGTGGGTATAGGAGTATTACTTAGTTATTTTACTTGGTTTTTTTTTTTTTCGTGTTCCTGTTAATACACACATACCTTTTAAAAAAGGGCTGTTATTTTGCCTTTTCCATAATTTGTTTTCCTTCAATCGGAGCCTCTTAATTTTGGATTTATAATTGCTTGGAAAGAGAAGTTTGGGTCTTTTCCTCCTAATTCATCCTCAGCAAAAGACCCTTGTCTCATTTAAACTGGGACACTCTGTCTGGGCTGCCGGGAGTCCCAGGACTCGCCCTTCTCCAGGCTTCCCACTTCAGTGTCCCAGAGGACCCAAGGTACCCCCTTCTCCAGGCCCCCTTTTCAGGGTTCCTGGAGAACCCTAAAAACCTCCTGTCTCTGCAGGTTCCCCCCTTCCCAACTTCCAGGCTGCCAAGGGTCCCGCGGGTCTGGTACCATCCCTCTCTGCACTCCCCACTCCAGGGGTCTCAGCAGCCCCCACCGGCTGTTCCTCCTCCTCGCCTGGGTCCCCCCTTGCCTGGCCAGTCCCGGTTTGCCAGACCCCAGACCCCTCTTTCTTTGACTCCACGGCCCCCCTGCCCCCACTTTCCTCACCATCCCACCTCTCCCATTCCCTGAATCCCCATCTCCTTGTCCCTGGGGACTCCCAGCCCCCCATTCCTGGCCAGCCATCCCCCATCACCTCAGCCCCAGCCCCCTTTTCCTTGATCCCGGGACCCTCTGAAGCCCCTTCCCAGTTCCCACAGCTCTCCCAATTTCTCCTTTCCCTTGACCCTGGGACCACCCTGATCCCCAAATCTCTGAGTCTCCCCAGTTCCCCACTCCTGGCTTATCCTGCCGGGCGGTCCTGTGGTGTCCCAGGGACCCCCTGAACTCCCCATTCCTGTACACCAGATCCCCCTGAACCCCCTTATCCGGGACCAGGACCCCCCTGCACCCCCTTTCCCGGCCATCCCACCTCTCCCAGACTCCACACTCCCTTTTCCTTTACCTTGGGACTCCCTGGACCCCCAGTCCTGGGTATCAGGAACCCCTGGACCCCTTTCCAGCACTGGGACTCTCTTTCACCCCTTCCTCAGCTCCAGGACCCCTTTGCAACAAACCCTTTCCCCTCCATCTCGCCTCTCCCAGCCCCCAGGCCCCTCTTTTCCATAACGCTGGTACCCCTGGACCCCCACTCCTACCTTTTACAGACTCCTGAATCCCCTTCTTTTTGTTGTTGTTGTTTTGAACACCGGGGACCCCCTGAACCCCGTTTTCTGGCCGTTCTCCCACCACCCTCCACGACCCTCCCTTTCCCCGACACCGGCGACCCCCTGCAGAGGCTCTCCCTGGACCCCCATCCCACCTCTCCCGATCCCTGCCCTCCCCTTTCCTTGGCCCTGGGATCCCCCCAACTCCCCTTTCCCAGCACTGTGCTCCCCGGCAGCCCCAAGATTCACCCCAAAACACCAAGATTCACCCCAAAAAAAGCACTCTCAGGGTTTCCCCTCTCCGATATCCCCACTTTGGGGAGCCGCGGGGGGGCGGGGGGGAATTGGGGACCTCTGGGAGTGTTGGGGACAATCAAAGAGTTCCTCACACATGGTCGAGGCCTTTGTTCGGCCCGCCGGGAATCGACAACAAACCTCAGTCCCGGGGGTCCCCCCTGGCCGGGGATCAAGCGATGGGGACGCGAAGGGACCCCAACAGAAACCCCTTTCCCGCTCTCCCACCTCCCTTATTCAATTCTCCCACCCTTTTCCCGTCGCGCCCCCCCTCATCAATCCCGGATTCCTCCCGCGATCAGTTTGGGAGGGACCCACCCCCTCTCTCGCTCACTTTGGGGGTCTCACCCCCCCTTTTCTCCTTCCCCTCTCCCGTTTTCCCATCGTGTCCCCCCCAGACCAAAACCCAACTTACCGGGCGAGTTCCTCGCTGGTGGAAAGGAATGGGGGGAGCCGGAACGGGAGGAGGGGCGGGAGGAGGAGGGAGAGGAGGAGCATCTTTCCCCCCACTTCATCAGGTGTCCGGTGGGAGGGGGGGGAGCTCCCCTCAGATATTTTGGGAGAGGGGTCTCCGGCGTAGTTTATGTGTGTGTGGGGGGGAATGTTTGAAGCTTGCGGGACTCCGAGCTGAGCCGCAAATGCCCCTCGGGGGACACTGGGGGGACCCTGGGCGGTGTTTTTTGTGTGTGTGTGTAGGATCCCAGTATGGGTTCTCAGCAGAGCCCCAGGGGTGGGCGGGGGGATGTGAGGACCCCCCCCGCGGTGGGGGTTGGTGTTCCGTGGTCAGCCCGGTCCCGGCGGGGGGGGAGGGGGACACGATGACACCCTTTTTTAGGGACCCCGGAGTGGGGGGAGCAGAGAGGGGCCACAGTGGAGCTGGGGGGACCCCCCGACAGCCCGGGAGGGCAGGGGGTGAAGCGTGGAGAGGGTGAGCACAGAGGGGTGTGGGGGGCCAGGGATCCCCGGACCCTGAAACGGGGGGGCTCCTCAGCCCTTCTCTGGCGCTGCAGGGGCAGTGCCTTTGTGCAGAGGAGGAGGGGGGAGACCCCCAGCACAGCCAGGGTCAAGGGCGCTTGCTCTTTCCAGGTCTACTCTTTCCAGCTCCACCATCCCCTTTTGTCTCACCAGGTTCCAAAATGCTTCTGGGTTCCTTTTCTTCCTCCAAGTTCCAAAATGCTTCTGGATTCCTTTTGTTTCACCCGGTTCCAAAATGCCAAAAAGAATTGGGTAGACATGAGGGCCAAAAAGAACCAGACAGACTTGAGAGCCAAAAAGAACCAGACAGACTTGAGGACCAAAAAGTATCAGACAGACCTGAAGGCCAAAAAGAAGCTGGAAGACGTGAAGGCCAAAAAGAATTGGGTAGACATGAGGGCCAAAAAGAATCAGACAGACATGAGGGCCTATTAGTATGGTTTGTTCATGGTACTTTTTATTAGTTAAGCACCTCACAGAAAAAAGCTGGGACTCCCAAAGACACCTCCTTGCCACCTTCTCCCACATGGGGGTGCCCAGGCAGGTAAAGATGGATCATGGACCCTCATTTGTGGCGAAGGCCACACAAGACGTCTTTGCGCTATGGGGAGTCGAGCACCGCACGGGTATTCCCCGCTCTCCAACTGCTCAGAGCGTTGTTGAAAGAGCCCATCGCACACTCCCGACCGTGTTGGAGAGACAACAAAAGTCTTGTGTCGGACTCACCCCCCAGGAACGGCTTCAAAAAGCCACCTCTGTGCTCAATTTTTTAAATCAGAGGGGGAGAGATCAAACACTTTTCTCCCTCCAGACCTGTTGTTCCAACCCAAGCAAAAGTTCTCTATAAAGATCTTATAACAGGAAAATGGGTGGAGCCTTTTCCCCTCATAACCTGGGGGAGGCACCACACCTGTCTGTTCACAGATCAAGGTCCAAGATGGGTGCCATCAAAGGGAGTAAGACCATACCAGGAGCTGGACCTGCAGTCATCGTTATCAACCCAAACTTCATGAAATCAGTTCCCTATTCAAGGTATGCCCTGCAGTTAGAGCCGACAGGGACTCGAGGACCTCGATGCACTTTGGAGAGAAAGAGTGGTGGAATTGTTGGGGTTTGGCCCATGTGCAGCTAAAGTCGTGCATTGCCTTTGGTTTCCTTTCTTGGAGGTGATGAAGAGAATAACCCAGTGACTGCAGGAACCTCTGAGCCAGCCAAAGGGACCTGGGACCTGCTTTTGGAAGGTGGATTTATAAGTGTATCAGGGATTGTTGATATTTTTTGCTCTGTGTTTGGCCCAGCCACCTGTAAAGTTTTGTTCTTTGCCTGCCAAGTTCACTGATAAACGGGATTTTCAGTCCTTGGAGAGAGAGTTTCTTGTATAAACTGTTTTAATTGATGTTCTGTGATCGGTTGGTTGTGTGTAGGGGACATTTGAAGGAGAAACTGAAGAGGAGAGGATGAAGTAAGATGATGTCACTGCTGTCTCTGTGATGTCACCCCGGCCTTGTGAAGTCACCAATGTCCCCTGTGATGTCACTGATGTCCCCGTTAATGTCACTGGTGTCTCTGTGGTGTCATCACTGTCCCCTGTGATGTCAACATTGTCCCCAATGATGTCACTGCTGTCTCTGTGATGTCACCACTGTTCTGAGCTGTGGCACCAGGTCCCTGTCATGTCACCGATGTCACCGATGTCACCAATGTCCCTGTGACATCACAGCTGTCCCTTTGCTGTCAACAGTCCCCTGTGACGTCACTGGTCCCCAGATGTCACTGGTCCCCAATGATGTCACCACTGTCCCTCTGATGTCACCGCTGTTCCCAATGAGGTCACCATTGTCTCTGTGATGTCACCATTGTCCCTGTGATGTCACTGGTCTCCATTGATGTCACTGCTGTCCTCACGGGTGTTACCACTCTCCACTGTGATGTCACTGCTGTCCCAGGGGTGGTCCCTGTATCCCTAATGATGTCACAGCTGTCCCCGTTATGTCACCACTCTCCACTGTGATGTCACTGGTGTCTCTGTGATGTCACCCTTGTCCTTGTGAAGTCTTCAATGTCCCCAGTGATGTCACCAATGTCCACATTATATCACGGCTGTCCCTTTGTTTTCACAATTCCCCTATGCCATCACTGGTCTCCAGTGATGTCACCGCTATCTCTGTCATGTCACCACTGTCCCTCTGTGATGTCACCAATGTCCCTGGTGATTTCACTAGTGTCTCTGTGATGTCACCAATGTCCCTGTGATGTCACTGCTCTCCCTTTGACAGTACCACTGTCCCCAGCAGTGTCACTGTGTCCCTGTGATGTCATCGATGTCCCTGTGATGTCACCAGACCCCTTTGATGACACCAATGACCACAGTGACATCACTAGTCTCTCTGTGATGTCACAACTATCCCCAGCAGTGGCATTGTGTCCCCATGATGTCACCAATATCCCTGTGATGTCACCAGACCCCTGTGATGTCACTGGTCCCTAAAGATGTCCCCACTGTCCCTGTGGTGACACCACTGTCCCCTGAATTGTTAACAATGTCATCAATGATGTCACTGATGTCACTGTGCTATCACGGATATCCCTTTGTTGTCACCATTCCCCTGTGAGGTCACTGGTCCCCAGTGATGTCATGGATGTCCCTGTGATGTCACCAGTGTCACCGATGATGTCACTGGTGTCTCTGTGATGTCACCCCTGTCCTTGTGAAGTCACCAATGTCCCCGGTGATGTCACTGATGTCCTTGGGAGATCACGGCTGCCCCTTTGTTGTCACCAGTCTACTGTGCTGTCACTGGTCCACAATGATGTCACTGCTGTCCCTGTATTGTCACCACTGTCCCCTGTGATGTCACCAATGTCCCCCATGATATCACTGGTGTCTCTGTGTGGTCATCCACGTCCCCTGTGATGTCATCAATGTCCCTGTCACCAGTCCTCAGTGATATTTCTGGTCCCCAATGATGCCATCGCTGTCTCTGTGATTTCACCACTGTCCCCAATGGTAGCACCATGTCCCTGTGATGTCATCGATGTCCCCTGTGATGTCACTGATGTCCCTGTGATGTCACTGATGTCCCTGCGATACCACGGCTTTCCATTTCTTGACAAAAATCGCCTATGATTTCAAAAGTTCCTCTGTGATGTCACCACTGTCCCCTCTGATGTCACCAATGTCCCCAGTGATATCATTGGTGTCTCTGTGTTGTCACCTCCACCCTCTGTGATGTCACCAATGTCCCTGTGACATCACAGCTTCCCCATTGCTGTAAGTAGTCCCCTGTGACTTCACTGGTCTCCAGTGATGTCACTGCTGTCCCAGTGATATCACCACTGTCCTCAGATGTGCCACCATGTCCCTGTGATGTGACTGACGTCCCAGTGATGTCACCAGACACCTTTGATGTCACCACTGTCCCTGTGACATCATTGCTGTCCCTCTGTTGTGTCTCTGATGTCACTGGTCCCCAATGAGTTCTCTGCTGTCTCTGTGATGTGACCAGTGTCCCCTGTGATGGCACCAATGTCCATGATGATGTCACTGGTGTCTCTGTGATGTCACCACGGTCTCCTGTGATGTCACTAAAAGCCCTGTGACATCATGGCTGTCCCTTTGTTGTCAACAGTTCCCTGTGAGGTCACTGGTCCCCAATGATGTCACCGATGTCCCTGTGATGTCACCATTATGCCCTGTGATGCCACCAGTGTCACCGATAACGTCACTGGTATCTCTGTGATGTCACACCTGACCTTATGATGTCACCAATGTCCCCTGTCATGTCACTGATGTCCCTGTTGATGTCATTGGTGTCTCTGTGGTGTCACCACTGTCCCCACCAGTGACACCAGGTCCCTGTGATGTCACCGATGGGCCTGTGACATCACTGCTGTCCCTTTGTTGTTATCAGTCCCCTGTGATGTCACTGTTACCCAACGATGTCACCTCTGTCCCTGTGATGTCACCCATGTCCCCTGTGATGTCACTGCTGTCTCTGTGATGTCACCCTGTGGTGGTTTTAATCTCGGCCTTCCTTGGTGACCAGTTTGTAACCAAGGAAGGGGCAGTGTTCCCAGTATTCCATACGATTTTTACATAAATCGGGGTATAAATAAGAAGGGAGGAGAGGCCTTCGCTCTCTTCTCTTCTGGCGAGGTTTGGGAACAGTGGGTCCCTGCGTTGGTCTCGCTTATCTAAGGCTGAGGCCTGCAGCGACCGCTGGCCTGCCACGTGGAGGATAGCAGAGTGCTGGCTGTGTGTGCCAATCCTGTTTTATTCTAAGGGACGTGGTGAGATTTGTTTTACTGGTTATTTTACTGGTTATTTTTCCAGTTCTCAGGTTTGATTGCGTATATCTGCTCGGTGTCCCTTCTTTGTCTCCTTTCTTTTGGGTGTTTGGATTCCTTTTTGCTCTGTACATAGCATCTTAACTGTAATATACATAAAATATATATTTTTTATATAACTAGCTGGATTTTCGGGTTCTTCAATTTGCATAGTTTTTTTCTTTGCCCTGGGGGAAGAAGGAAGGGGGAAGGGGCCGGGGCTGCTACTGGGGGTTTGGGCATTTGGCAGGGAGCCAAGTTCGAACCATCACAACCACAAGGACTCAGCACCAAAATCCCCACAGGGCTCACTCAGATAAAGCAAGTCCTGGCAAACCGCGGCCCTTCCTGTGATTTCCCTCTGGTCTGGACAGTAAATTAGGAATGTTGTCCATGGAATCAGGGCCCATTGTGACACTGCAGGGCCCCATGGAACTGTGTTGTCTGGCTCTGCTGGGAGGGGCCCAGCTTTGCTGGCCTGGGAGGAACGAGCTCACAGAGCTCCCAGTGTGCACAAACATCTGGCTCCTGTTATAAGTAAAATGAAACTGAGTTGAAATATAGTAATAAAAATTTATTGAAGACTTATAGAAAATGCAAATAAGCAAAACAGCATGCTGGGCGGCCGGGGAGTCTCCTGCTCCACTCACAGCCCGCAAGTGCAGTGAACAAAAATAGTAACTTTTATTCCCTTATCAGTTCCCCTCCCATAGTTACTTGTTCTCCTTCTGTTGGATCTGAGTTTGCAGGTCTGGTTCTGGTTGGTTTCTTTGCAAGTCTGTTTTAGTTGCCAGGTGCTTTCCTGCCCATAGTTTCAATCAGTCCTTAGACCTTAGACCTGCTGGCATCTCTAGATGTCCATCTTGGATACTCTGGATCGTTTCAGTTCCTGACTCTTTGGTCCTTGTCCTTCTTTCCTTTACTTTATGCGTGTTGTGAGACAATAAGCTTTTTATAAAAGTAAGATACAAAATACTTATTCAGTAAAACACAATAATTTGTCTTTCCAGCTTAAGAATTGCAAGCTGCATGACTATTAGCTTAACCATTCGGTAATTTACAGTCTCCCAATCTTAACAGAACATTGATTATAATAACATATATATAAGAATATAACATGCACTATAATTTAATGAGTAAACTACTACTACTAATTTGATGAGTAAATTTAACTACTACTACTTATTACACTCCCTTCTCCTCCTGGATCCCACCCAAAGCCTGGCCAGGCCTGAAGGGGCAAACCCAGGGAGTCAACCTGTCCCATCTGCTGCCAAGCAAGGCCAGACATCGACAGCCACGGCCTTCACCAGCCCCCAAACACGGGGAGATAAAGGTCACACCTTGCTCACAATCACACACATTTTGTTAATGAACAGACACAAACAGTATCCACTAATGAGCAGATATTAATACATCTTACTAATGACATTTTGTTGATGAGCAGACACACAGTGTAGTCTTCTCACACTACATCTTTTACTCACAAACACACATAGTTTTAGCTGATGAGGGATAAATAGAACATCAGATTGGAGCTCTAGAGGCCAGCTTTGCTCAGGGCCTGTTGTTCAGCCTCAGCACTTCAGTGGCAGACAGACAGAGCTTTATATTACACACAATTTACACACTCATTACATATTCTCCCTTCACACAAATACTGTACTTTGCTTTACACCCTCACACCCTCTATCCCCAGTCCTTATTTGGTCATTTGGGGTCCTCTTCAGGGGTCTCTGGAGGGTTTTTCTGTGTCTGGTGCCCCCCAAAGTTGAGGTGTCCCCTTGTTGACCTCAGTTCTGAGCAGGCACAGTGTCACTGGTTTTCACCACAAAGGCTGGAACGTTTGGGTTTGATCCTCTCTGGGTCCCCACAGCTCAGCTGACATCCTGGTTGCTTCAAGGTACATCCCTGATCCAATCCTCCAGGACTTCTCCAAGATAATATTGTTCTTTATTTGCCCCCTGTGAAAGGCTGTGAGCAATGTTCCATTTCTCACAAGCCAAGGGAGTCACAACCTGCCCCATCTGCTGCCAGACAAGGCCAGGTATCACTTCCAGGGCCTTGACCAGGATCTACACACACAAAGATCAGACCTTGCTGACAATCACACAGATTTCACCAATGAACAGGTACAAAGAGTGTTCAGTACTGAGCAGATACTAACATGGCTCACTAAAAAGCTTTTAACACATTTTGTTGATGAGCAGATTTTAACACATTTTGTTGATAAGCTGCAGCCTTATCACACTCCATCTTTTACTCACAGACAGACACAGCTTTAGCTGATGAGTGGTACATGGATAAACAGAACATCAGCTTGGAAGGGTCATGGAGAGGTCAATTTGGGCCCAGGGCCTGTAATTCAGGCCTCACCACTTCAGGGACAGACAGACAGGGCTTTTGATTACACACACATTTACACATTCGGCAGATATTCTTGCTCACTTTATCCATGGACTTGTAGGCAACTCTGGGGTCACATTTGGTACTAAAATGAGATGGAAATTTTCCCCCATGTCAAGAGTGTTTTAACTTGCATCAGAAGAGCAAAACAAGACTGAAGCATTTTGTTTCTGCAATCCAGTGGGAACCTCTGTCTGGTGACCTTCCCAAAGGTACCCCAAATCCAGGGATTCCTGGATTCAACAGGATTCCACTCCCTTCCCTAGCCCGGTTGGTGCCACAAGGAAAAACCTCTGGCCACCCAGAGAAGGTACCCCCGAGACCAGGAGATATTTATACCCCCCTTCTCTGGGCAGTTCAGTGCAATCCATCTGCCAACATTCACCTGGAACATTTCCACACTTTCCATCCCCTATTCCCACCCCACTGGCAGGGTTTGGATTGTTTCTCTCACACTCCCCACACTGCTGACTCACTGCTGGTACAATTGGGGTCAGTTTTGGACCCAGAACCCACTTGTGCAGATGTTACAGTGCAGAAACAAAGACAAACACAAACCAGTGATCAGTGGATAAAACAAAGCCAGAGACCAAACTGTGGAACACCAAATAACCCCCCCAAAGCACTGGAAGATCCACACATCTGGATACTCCCCCTTACTCAACACATGCCCATTACTTTGCTTTACACACTCACACCCCTATTGCAAGTACCTATTTGGTCATTTGGGGTCTTCTTTGGGGGTCTCTGGAGGGGTTTTCTGTGTCTGGTGCCCCCCAAAGTTGAGGTGTCCCCTTGTTGCCCTCAGTTCTGAGCAGGCACAGTGTCAGTGTTTTTCACCACAAAGGCTGGAACGTTTGGGTTTGATCTTCCCTGGGTCCCCAGAGCTCAGCTGACATCCTGGTTGCTTCAGGTACATCCCTGATCCAATAAATCCTCCAGGATTTCTTCCAGATTCTGTTGTTCCTTATTTGGCCAGAGTGGAATGTTGTGAGCAATGTTCTATTTCTCCCACCAAAAAGTCCAGGGGGGCTCATCCATCTGGAGTCCAGCAGGTCTCAGGAGGCTCTGGGAGGGATGGAAGCTCTTCCCAGAAGTAACTGAGGGGTGGAGATATTCCTCATCCTGCTCCTCCACACCTGGGTCGAGACAGCACCTTGGGGATGGGAACAGCTGCCTTGGTTGCTTGGGGATCTTGTCCACCACTGTTTGTAGGGTCTTCCCACATGGCAGCATCCTGGGAGCCGTGGACTGGGCACTGGCACCCCCAGGAAGTTTTCTGCTGTGCCACTTGCTCCTGGGAATGCCTCAGCTGGGAGCCTGGAATGGGCTCCTTACCCCCAGGCTGTTCCTGGCCATGGGCACCCTCAGGGATGAACGGGCTCTGCTGATTCCCGCGGCTCCAGGGGAGCAGGGAGTGCCATCCATGGGGGCTGATCCATCTGAAGCCTGGCAGGGCTCAGGGAGGCTCTGGGAGGGATGGAGGCTCCTGCCTGAACTAACAGAGGTGCAGAGATTTTCCTTATCCCGCTCCTTCCACAGCTGGAAATGGGAAAAGCCACCTTGGACACTGGAGGATCTTGTCCAGCAATGTCTGGAGGGTTTTCCCACATGGAAGCATCCTGGGAGCCATGGATTGGGTACCAACACTTAGTTCTGTGCCACTTGCTCCTGGGAACACTTTACTGGAACGGGCTTGTTCCTTCCAGGCTTTTCCCAGCCCTCGGCATCCTCAGGGATTGGCAGGGTCTGCTGATCCCCTCGGCTCCAAGGGACCTGGGGGACCTGTCCATGGGGGCTCTGCCATGTGGATTCTGCAGATTCTTACGGAGACCCTGGGAGGCCTGGAGGCTCTTGCCAGAAGTAACTGAGTTCCTGAGGTTTCCTTATCCTGCTCCTCCACAGCCGGATCAAGAGAGTGCCGTGAAGTTGGGAACACCTGCCTTTGCCACTGGAGGATCTTGTCCAGCAACGTCTGGAGGGTTTTCCCATATGGAAGCATCCTGGGAGCTGTGGATTTGGCACTGGTGGCTCTGGGACATTTGCTGCTGTGCCACCTGCCCCTGGGAATCCAGGAATGGAATGGGCTGGGCTCCCACTGGGACTGGATTAGCGGGGTCTGCAGATACCCACTGCTCCACGGGAGCAGGGACTCTTATCCATGGAGGCTCTGGGAAGGATGGAGGCTCTTGCCAGGAGTAATGGAGGTGTGGAGATATTCCTTATCCTTCTCCTCAACAGCTGGATCAGGAGAGAGCCTGGAGATGGGAACACTTCTCTTTGCCACTGCAGCATCTTGTCCAGCACCATCTGGAGGGTTTTCCCACGTGGAAGCATCCTGGGAGTTGTGGATTGGGCACCAACACGGGCCATGCTCGTGTCTCGTGGGCTCCTGAGAAGAGCAGGGCTGTGCTGAACAGAAGCAACTCTGTCTGCCAGAAATGAAAAGAAACAAAAATCTGCAACAAGAATTCGCTGCTCTCATCTTAAAACAGAGGTGAAATCAGTGCAATAGGACATGGAGCCAACTACAGTGTTCATGACATGGATGATACAACTTGCAAGTTTTCACCAGGAACTGCAAAACATCCACGTGCTGCTCCCAGGCATTTTTAGTTCTGTCCTGCTTCCTGGCAAACTAAGTTTGCCTGTAGGTCAAAGAAGGACAGACTCAAGCTTAAGAAATTAAAATATTTTTGAGCTATAATCCTATAAAACATCACCTTTCAAAGGGAGATAAATAACAGGAAAAATAGCCAAATTGAGTCATGGCAGAATAAATGACTTTGATTTGATTCTTCACAATGTTTTGTTTTTATTATTAATTTTACTCCAGCAATTACCAAACAATCACATCGGGGCCCTGCTTAAATTAAAAAGGCTTCATAAGCTGACTCCTGTCTGCCAACTGGGAATAAATCAACTCCTCTGGAACTCTTTGGAATGGACAAAAAGATTTGTTTAAACTCTTTGTCAAAACCTTTAACTTGACTGAGCTTCAGGACTCCTGCAACTCTCCTGTTATTAGTTCATCACCTGGATTATAAACCATATTTATCTGGTTGGGCCAGGTAAATATTTACAAATATAAAATAAGATCCTTCATTTCCAGGAGCTACAAGCTGTAATCACACACAAGGACATTTGTCATTTTTTGGTTCTGCAAAAGCTTGGGAAACTTTTCCCTTTTATATTTTCCCTTCTGAACTCGTCTCTTTTATTCCTGTGTGGACTCTCTGATCCTTCCACAGGACATTACAGAGATGTGGTTGTTGCAAAAAAAAATACTTATTAGATCTTTCTTGGGTTTGATTGAGACTGTTCAGATGATGACACACATATTTTACATTATCCTGATCTGCAAATTTGTTACACAATTAAAGGAGAATATATAAAAAAGGTTTGAATAGCAGAACTGAAAAACGCTCATTACCTGTCCAATTGCCACCCAGCCATGGAACACTGACAATCCACAATGGTTCATACCTGGCATGGATTTTTTCCTTTGGGAGATCTGGGGCAACCTGGAACTTGCTCAGCCTCTTGTGCCCTGTTCAGGTGGGCATCTGTCACTTTTCTTCCTGCAATAATCCAACCCAATCCAACCAGTACTTTGCTGCTGCTCCAAGGAATTACCAGAAGCTTTGGCTGTGTTTTCCCATTCTATATCTCTATTTTATATAACCCAAGTTAAATAAGTACCATTTTAAAACACTGGCACTTCTGTATTTCAAACTCCCAGCACAGCACAGACATTTGTCAGGTGATCCTGAAACTTGACTGGTGATACTGCCAGCAGGGTATTAATAAATAGGGAATATCAGGACAGAAGTTCATCCAATACACACACCCCAAAATCCTCCCAAAAATACAGATTGATTTGGGGGTTGTTTTCTGGAAGGAACAAAATTTACAGCCCTGCCATACACACAACAAAGTGTGACCCAGGCACAAAGGGGAGCAAAGCTGAGGGTCCTTCAGGCTCCAGATTTAAAAGGTGACATTGGCTGGACACTGCTGGGAGCCCTCACACATTGCCCATGTTGGGGTGAACTCACAGAAGAGACAGAAATGGTTTTCATGCTGCTCCAATATAGAATCTCTTTACCCAAACCCCAAATCTGAACAAAATCTGCCCCTGCTTTTCCCTCCATACACCCAGGACGTGTGTGGGGCACAGAGGGGGAACAGGAGGGTCTGTCTGCACAGCAGACAAGCCTGAAGAAGCACAATCTGTCATCCTCACAACAAACAGTGTGAGTTTAGCCCAGCAATGGCTTGAAAACCCTGGTGACTAACTGGGGGGGAGGAGAGGAGGGAAAAAATCCTTACCGATTCCTTAGGGACTTCTATGCAGGAAAACATAATCAAAACACTCATATCAAAGCAATCCATTACACTTTTTGCTAACTGGAAATTCAAGATATATTATCTAATATATGGCTTATTATTTACAAGAGATAGAAAAGGAAAACAAAATATTTTACCAATCAGTTCTGCAACTCATTGCCTTCCTTCAGCAGAGAAACTGCTGCTGGTGGGACATTGCCCGTGTTGGACCTTGGCAATCACACACCTTTGCCCACCCCCCTTGCTCCAGATGTGCCAGCTACCCCAAAGAACACGAGATGGAACCCACCTAACTCAAACATCAGTTTTGTGGCAGCTGACACTCCCTGGGGTTTGGCACTGGAGCTGAATCTCTGGGGGATCTCTGGGACAGAAGGGGGCATTTCATGGATGGTTCCACTTCTGAACTTCCCTGGGCGAGTTGCAATTGGCTGGTGAGGCTGAAAGATTCAGGATCAGGACTTTTATCTTTTGAAACTACATATTGGATTTTAGGGATAAATTGCAACATTCTGAAACTGGAAAGCTGATAAAGCAGAAAATACTGTTTCTCCCTCAAACACATTTGAAGAAGTCCACTCATGAAAACATTCCAGCCCTGCAGAAATCCAAGCCCTTGCAGCCTGCTCAGCTCACCTGATCCCTCCTCTCCACTGACGGCAGGAACAGGACTCTCCTATTGCAGGGGCTCACCTGGAGATGCTGGGTTAAGGACTCACAACTTCTTAAGAAAATCAACATTATAATCCCACAGTTCTGGCAAGGTTTCATTATCAGAGGGGTTCAAAAGCAAAGCTCTGTTGCCAGGACCAATTAATGCAGGATGGTGCTCTAATGCCAAAGGTTATTTCTGTTGCTGCTTTTGTTACACTCTGGAATAACTCCTGTAGAGATCAGAGCTGGCAGCCAGAATTCCAATGGCACTCTTGTTTCATTTTTCAGACTTTGCATTTCAAGAGTGGTGAATTTTATTGGAAACTTTGAAACGGTTGTAACAAACTGCCTCTGAAATTTTATTTTATTTATTTCTGAGGCAGAATTTTCAAACATATCCTTTGAGTGTGCAAACACTTGAATGAGTTGTAGTGATTTTTATTTACAATTTTACATTTGCCCTGATTGATGTCCTAATTTATATTTTGTTAAATAGGAGTTCTTTCATTGTTGTCTTCTGTAATATATGGCTTTTCACTTTTTATTTTTTTTTAAATATAACCCACAAGCATAAAGATGATCTCATAAAGTGTTACAACCTTTTAAATCCACTTGGTGCCACAGAAGCACAGCATGCAAATATTGCACCCAAATATACTGATATTTACACCAGGAAGTTCTGACTTGATGACAGTTCTACACAGCCATGAACAGAGGGCTGGTTTGATGTGTCACACAACTGTGGTGACCATGAACATCTGCTCTGAGCTTTTCTTTATTGTCCCCATTGATAACTGCCAGCCTGCCCTTCGTGGGGAACACAGGCCTGTATATTGTAGAGTAGGGATGAAAGACCTTTTGGAGCCCGATAGTTTGATCCCCATTCCATTAGTTTTAAGAAATCAGCAGCTGGACTCGAAGGTTCTGAGGGGTCCCTCCCAGCTCAGCACATCCCACGATTCCATGAGGTCCAACTGCCCACCCAGCACCGCCCCAGGAACCCCCAAACCACTGAACCGCGTCACTCATGGCCAGCTCCAGACGCCGCTGAAACACCTCCAGGGACGGCGACTCCACCTGGGCGAGCTCTTGCAGCGCCCGAGCGCCCTGTGGGTGCAAACAACTCTTCCGATCCCTGCCCTGGCCCTGCCCGGCCTCAGCCCGAGCCCCTTCGCTCCTGCCAGCGCAGGCTCCTTCCCAGCAGCCGCCTGAGGAGGAGGCGGCTCCCGGCTCCCCTGTGCCCCCCGGCCGGCCCCGCTCCGGCCCCGCTCGGGGGGGAGCTCCCCCGGGGGGCCCTTGGCGGCGGTGGCTCCCTGTGGGTCCCTCCCCGGGGTCTCTCCCCGGGGCCGCTCTCTGTGCCCGTCCGGCCGCGGCCGCTCCCAACTCCCAACTGACCGACGGTGCCTCGAATGGGGCCCGCCACGGCTCTTGGTCCCGCCCCCTCCGCCTTCCGACCAATCCCCGCCTCTCCCCGCCCACTCCGCGTCCTCCCATTGGCTGCCCGCGCCCAGCCCATGGGGCGAGGAGCGCGCGGGGAGGGTTCGACACCACGTGACCCGCGGTGAGGTGGAACAAGGGTCAGGTGGGGAGCGCTGGGCGCTGCCTGGCAACTGATGAGTCATCAGCTCCGCGCGCTCCCATTGGTTAAAAAATGCTTCTGGCCCTTCTGTGGCTGATCCCTCCGAGCCCCCCAAAAACCGGGACTGTGAGAACTAGGAGGCTTTATTGGGAACACTGGGAGTAGCTGGGCGGGGGCAGAGTGACAGTGGGGATGGGGGGGATACACAACCCCCCCAGAATCAGCACGGGGACGGCACGGGTCCATGGGGGGCACTGGGAGAGAGGGGGTACTAGGATGAGCTGGGGGGCACTGGGAGAGAGGGGAGACTGGGATGGGTTAGAGGAGCACTGGGAGAGAGAGGGGAATTTTTTTTGACCCCTTTCCTGGGCACTGGAACCCCCTGCACCCCTGTGCCCGACCATCCCAGCTCTCCTTCCCCCACAAGCCATCAACAGGTTTTGGAGCTCCCTTGAGTGCCACAGCCAATAGCACAGCGCTGGTTTAATGACGTCACTGGTTTTCAAGAAGAATATGCCCGCCCCTTCTTCCCACCCCTGTGAGACTCTTCCAATAGAACATTGTGAAATCCGTGATGTCACCGGTCACCAGGCAGAATTGGCGAGCTTGGGGGCTGCTTGGAGCAGGGCGGTGCTCGCGGTGGGGGGCGGATCCCAATCGATCGGGATCGGTTGGGATCGATCGGGATTGGTTAGAATCGATCAGGATCTGGGGTCTCTTCCCACCACCATGTTCTTCACGTGCCGACCCAACGAGGCCATGGTGGTGCTGGGTGAGTTTGGGGGGCCCGGGGACTCCTGGGAACCCCCCAAGTCCCCCCCAAGACTCCTGGGGATCCCCAACTTCCCTCCATCAAATCTCCCGGGACTCCCCAGCCATCCCAAACTGCCTCCTGGGGACCCCCTGTATCTCTTCGTTAGGATCCATGGCCAGAACAAAGACAAGTACAACAGTCATTCAAACATTACAAAAAATCTCTTATTGCAGTTAGAGTAAAAGACTACTAGCAAAGAGGTTAAAAAGCTAAAAAAGAAGACAAAATCACTACTTTATCAGTTAGCATTCATACAATACTACAATCAGCTTTTATTACAACATTAGCTAGTAAAAAGGGAATTAAAGGAATACAAAAAAAAAAAAATACAAAATGTTTTCTTTCCTGGTTGCTTCCTATCAATAAACTGTGCTCACCTGCACAGACAGGCCAGGCCTACCAGGCTCTGCAGGGCTGGTCGGTGCCCGTGCTTGGCGGGTGTCCCCGCGGAGCAGCACAGTGTGGATGGAAGGATGAGCATCGCTCCACCCAGCAGTGCTGACACCCCATTCCATCAGCTCTACATTACACTACGTAGGGCCAGGACGCAGCAGAAGGTGGTGCTTGAGTGGCAGCCAAACAGTCCCTGTTCATCACCTCATGCCAACAGTCTGGGCGAGCCCCACTGTAGGGCAAGGGGCCAACGACCCCTGCCCACATCATCTTCCTCTCCATCACCTTGCTCAGCCCTATGGACGACCTGTACCATTGTGTTTCAAGGGAATTTGTATCTCTCTTGCAGAGTGGAGCCAAGCCAAGGAGGAACTCAGGTATGATAATGGGGGATATCCAATTAAAATTGCTAAAGACACAGTGGGCCCTACAGTCAACTTGTGCAATAAAGTCACATTGTACAATATTCTGGCTGGTTTCACACCCCAATGTAATCACTTTCTCACCCCTCTATGCTCCACTGATCATCTGAATCAAAATTCCCCCCCTCACACCATGGCAACCATTGTGCATTCTCATTGTTACCACAGTTACCATAGCAACCATTGTGCATTCTCACTGTGACCTTAGTTACCATGGCAACCATTGTGCATTCTCATTGTGATCTCTGTTACAATTGTGTATTCTCACTGTGACTTCGGTTACCATGGCAACCATTATGCAGTCTGTTACATTGGTTACCATGGCAACAATTAAGCATTCTCATTGTGATGTTGGTTACCATGGCAACCATTGTCCCTTCTCATTGTTATGTCACTTACAATGGCAACAACTGTGCATTCTCATTGCGACCTTGGTTACCATGGCAACCACTACATATTCTCATTGTGAATTTCGTTACCATGGTATATCTTCTGCATTCTCATTGTTACCTCGGTTACCATGGCAACCGTTATAAAGTATCATTGATACTGTGGTTACCATGGCAACCATTATGCATTCCCAGTTATTTACCATGGCAACCATCTGTAACACACAGATAATATAAAAATGCCAAAAATTGTTTCTGCCTGTCAAAAACTTCCTATCAAACATTCTCTGTCAGCTCTCTGCCAGAAGTTCTCACCAGGACTTCCCACGGCTCTTTTCCTGCCAAAAGATCCTGCCATTGTTTATGATTATCATATCTATTCCAACATCTGAACTGGCTACGTGCCAAGAAACCATGTTCAAGCTCCTGTGAACACTATAAAAATTGAGGGCAAATTCTGGAAAATCAGGGAGAGGAAAGGGAGAAGAACTGGTGACTGTAGCCGAGAATCTCTGCCCACCTCCCCTCACCTTTTCTCCATGGAAACTGCAACACTAAAGAAACATTAAAAGAAACACTAAAGAAACACTAAAACTACCACTAATACAGAATAAGATAGGACAGTGTTCTACACTAAAGCAATTTTTGAAGCAATTCTACTCAAGTTGGCACCAAAGCAAGAATTATGAATTAGAAATGGATGGAACTCCCCCAGACCAACAATCGTGGGGAGATCTCTGCTCTCAACCTCCAGCACTGACCTTGGGGGGTCCCCAGCCAAGGCAGGAATCTCCACACACCCTCCAAGAAGGGTTCTGTTGGCACAACCTGCCCCTGGGAAAGGGGACTGGCCCTTTCTGGTAGAAAGGGATGGACTGACAATCACTGGACTCCAGGGGTTGCCTCACCATCAGGGGGGTCATTCAGGGTGGGATCAGTGGCCGAAGCTCTTCCCGCAGTTGGGGAACTCGTCGGGCTTCCCTTAATGGTGGGTCCGTTGGTGGGAGGTCAAGTGTGAGCTGTCTGGGTGAAGCTCTTCCCACACTCTCCACACTTGTAGGGCCTCTCCCCGGTGTGGATGCGCCGGTGGATGACAAGGGTGTCGTTCCGTTTGAAGCCCTTCCCGCAGTCGGTGCAGCGGAAGGGCCTCTCCCCTGTGTGTGTTTGCTCATGCCTGAGGAGATGTGAGCTGAACCGAAACCTCTTCCCACATTCCAAGCACTTGTAAGGCCGTTCCCCGGTGTGGATGAGCTGGTGCTTGAGGAGGTTGGAGCTCTGGGTGAAACTCTTCCCACATTCCCTACACGTGTAGGGCCGTTCCCCAGTGTGGATGTGCAGGTGGTTGAGGAGGTCGTTGCTCCGGCTGAAGCTCTTCCCACATTCCAAGCACCTCAAGGGTTTCTCCCTGCTGGGAGGCTGCTCAGGGACCACCAGCTCAGAGCTCCAGCTCAAGCTCCGGTCGCCTTCCCGGCACAGGACGGGTCTTTCCACCTCAGAGCTCCCTGGGCTGGCTTTGCAGCCCCTCCTCCGGGGGCATCTCCGGGCCTTTTCCTCCCCGCTGCCTTCCTGCACCGGGGAGCCCTTCAAAACGGCCTCTCCCACCAGGCTCTGCCGGGGGGATTTGTCCTCCGTGCTCTCCGTCCTCAGCTCGGGGCCTGGGGCAGGAAGGAAGAAGGACAGGCAGGGGATTTGCCTCTGGCCCAGAGGGAAGGCCAAGGACATCCCCTAGATCCAGGCCCCACGTGCACCACAAGACAGGGCCAAAGGGGCACTGACTTCCTCCTCACCTGCCTGAGGGGCCCGCACTTTTTTCCTCTCCTCCTTCATCCTCCCAAACTTTGGGAAGGACAAATCCTGCTGAGGGGAAACAAGGGCTGAGTGCGTTTCCTTGGGGGTTCCTCCCGCCCAAGTCCATCTCTAGAACTCACCGGGCATCCTGGGACCATAAAAACCTCCAAAACACCAAGATTTAGCCCAGAAAAACCCAAACCACCGAGATTCAGGTAAAAACTTTTCAGAAATAGCAAGAAGATCCCCACACCCCAAACAGCAAAAAGTCGAGATTCAGTTTAAATATATGCCCAATTCTGAAGATTAGCCCAAAAAAATCTCTCCCAGGATATTCCCCTCTCTGGTCTCTCCCCTCTGCGGTTCAGAGGGTCTCCCCTGTCTCGGATGCTGGGGGACTCACTTAGGGATGTTGGGAGTGCTGGTGGTCCCAAGGGTCCCTTCTCCTCTGACTCTCACCTTTGGGGTGCTGCCTTCCCAGACATTCCCCCTTGAAAGGAGAGCAAGGCCTAAAGAATTATCTTTGAAATATCTTGCTCAGTTGAGAGAAGCCCCCCCATACCTGCTCTGCCTAAATTGCTAAAGAAAAATTTGTTCTGTTCTGTTCCTTGGACCTGATCTAAAGAAGGCTGGAAACATTCTCCAATGGTCTGTAGGCCAGAAATTAAGGCAAAGTCAGCCAAGGGAGACATTTGAATAGGAGAAATAGGCCTAAAGCCAAGGCTCTCTCCAAGCTTCAGTGACTGGGGCAAAGACAGTGGAAAGTTAGAGGGGTGAAACTGAGGAAGACTGCAGAGACCCCAGCCCCGATGATGAAGAAAGGGGGATGAACCCCCAGAACTGAGGGTCAAGAAAAGCTCCACCCCAAGCTCTGCCTGAGCTCTGCCTGTATTTCAGCTATTATCAACATCAATGATTCGATGTTGCAATCAAATGAATATGGATGTAAGATGTTGTAATCATAGAAGTTACACTGTATAAATTACCCTGTTTTGCACTGAGACCTTCGAGCAAGAGCTTTGTGGTGCAAACCTCGCCTGCTCCTGACGTCCACAAATAAACACCTTTGCTGCTCATAAGACCAAAAGCTTCTGGGTAGTTTCTTTACCAGATTTCTTGGATTCATCTGGAGAGCAGATTGTGCCCCAGGGCTGGGATTGCAGAGGGGCCCTCAGGTCCCCAGGATGAAGCAGTAAACAGCGAAAGACATAAAAGGCCCCCTACCCAAGGATTTCAGGGGGAGTGTCCTGCAGGGAGGGGACAGTGTCACCCCACGAGGGCGGGGCTGGCAAGTGGGAAGCTGCTCCAGTTGTCTGCAAGAGGCCTCGTGCTCTGCTCAGCCCCATCAGTGGCCGGGACCAACACCCCGTCCTCGTGGCCAGCGGCTCTTTCCTGCCCCAGCCAAGAGGTTCCCGGCCCCCCAGAGCTCCCCTGGGGCTGTCCCTGCTCCTCCCTGCAGGCTCCGTGGCCGGGCACACTTTGTGTTCCTGGGGGCCACCAGCTCAGCAGCTGCAGCCACTCCAATCAGCGCCACCAGCTCTGCAGCAAAGCCCCAGCTCACCTGGCACACAGGGCATGGACACAGCACCTTCTCGCTGCTGGGCACTCCCAGCTCAGCCTCTTCCCCAGCACGGGGCTCTCCTGCCTCAGCACCACCTCTGCCTTCCACTTCTTCTCAGGGCCACCTCAGGGCCAGCTCTGGGCTCACCTCTGGGCCATTGCTCAGGGCCACCTGGGTGGGAGAGGAGGGGCAGCACCACAAGCAGATGAGTCCTGAGACCCCCCTGGTGTCCCCAATGTCCTCAGGGGCCTCCCCATGGCCCCAGTTTCCCCCTTGACACCCTCAATTCCACTGTCCCCAAACCCCATCCCAAATGTCTCCAACCCTCTATCATCTCCCAGGAGCCCCCTCTGGACCCTCTGACCCCAGACCAACCCCCATTCCCCCTTCACACTCACAGAAAATTCAACGACATGTGGAGAGACACTGGGGACACTTAGGGGGCTTTGGGGGGCACTGGGTGATTACTGGGGGATACTGGAAAACACTTGGGGGAACCAGGGGGCACTGGGAGGGACTGGGGCGTTATTGAGGGATGCTGGGAGGGTGCTGGGAGAGACTGGGTGATTACTGGGTGATTACCAGGACACACAGGGAGACACTGGGAGGTTACGGGGCCATACTAGGGGTTACTGGGTGCTCACTGGGGGATCATTGGGCCATACTGAGTGGCAGTGGGAGGTCACTGGGAAACACTGGGTTGTCACTGGGGGGTTACTGGGCCATACTGAGAGCCACTGGGACGTCACTGGGCTATACTGGGGGCACTAGGATCCCTTTACCCATATGTGGTTCATCTCCCCACCAAGACTTTGGGTGGCAGCACCAGGACCCCTACCCTGAGGGCTGGGAGACCCCTTGAACCCCATTGATAGCCTTTAGGGGACCACTGGGATCCCGTCCCTGTGGGGTCTCTGTGTGCTGAGTTTTGGGGGTCTCTGGGATTCGGGCGGGCTTCGGGACCCGCTTTCCCTGCGGTCGGTCCGCCCAGCCGAAAGGCGGCGCTGTGGCACGAGCAGCAATGGCGGCGCCGCGCAGGGCGCCATGGGAGTTGAAGTTCCTTTAATGAGAACTCCGCGGGCGCCTGCGCAGTGCAGCCATGGCGTTAAAACAGCGCCCTCCCAGAGGGTTCCGAGGGCCCCAGCCCTTTCAGGGACCTCCTAAACCCCTTCAGGCACCTTCACCCTCCCCTCTGAGCGCCCTCAGGACACCAAATCCCCTCCGCGACCCCCCGACAGCCCCTCACGGACGTCAAAACCTCCTCGGGAACCCCCGAGCCCCTCCTCCCCACTCTGCCGAACCCTCCAGCCTTCCCGCCCACAGCCGCGCTCCCCGCAGCCCCCGAGCGCATCCCCAGCCCCGCCGCAGCCCCCGCCAGGGCTCACAAAGTCGGAGCAGATCCCGCTGCCGCCGCCATCGCTTTCCCGGCAGCCACCGCGGGGCTGTGCGCCGCGCACCGCCGGCAGAGACCCGCCCGCCCCCTTTTCCCGCGCAGGGCACGCAGAGTTATGGTGCAGCG